>NC_089840.1:263888762-264151262 GCF_035609145.1 Eleutherodactylus coqui | reverse complement strand
GTATCCTGGTTTTCCTAGGGGGCTTACTCTTTTTCTGCCATTATAAAACGGCGCTATCTGCTGGCTAAAGTCAGTACTGCATGAGTGGCATGTTGGATAGGCTCCGACAGCAGAGAGGCTGGCAATATACAGTAAGAGAACCCCGACGGACGTCTTCCAACATCACAGCTGTACAGCCTTAAATCATAATGTCTTTACATGTCAGACACTGGATTGGAAAGGGTTAAGGGTGCCTTCACATGGGTGATAAAATCGAAGGATTTTCGCGTGATGTGAAAGTGAGTAAAAATGCAGAATTATAAATCCAACGATTTTTAATGGTTTCCTTCACATTTGCGATGTTTTCATTTATGCGATGTTGAGAGAAAAAAAAAATTGCAACATGCTCTCTTTCTGCGTTTTTTAAAAATCTCCTATGCTTCCCTACGGAGCCTCCTTTTTATCGCATTCGCAAAGTGCGAACTTGCGATTTTCGTGCAATGTGATGCATTTTTAACTCATTGCGCAAAAGAAAACATGAGAAAATTGCAAGTGGCAGTGATATTTTTGCGAGAAAAAGCAACGCAATCCAAAATCACGGGGAAAAGAGACGCAATTTTGCGGCAATTTTCTTCCATGTAAAACTAGCCTAAAGGCTTCTACTCACTAGTGGTTTTTTTTTTTTTTTTTTATGCTGCGATATCGCTGCGCTTTTTTCAATGGGACTTTCTAATGGTAAAATCGCATTGTACAAAAATCACGTTTGGGCGATGTGATTTTAACATTAGAAAGTCCCATTGAAAAGAACACAGCGATATCGTAGCGTTAACAAAAAGCTGGTGGGTGGAAGCCCTAAGAGTTGTCTGTTGGGATTTCCTTGGTGTTTCTCGTCACTGCAGAAGTTCCCTTAGGAGTCATCTGTCGGGAATCTCTCGTTTTTTACCCTTGCCTTCCTTCTCTTCCCTACTTCGATATTTCCTGTGGAGTATGGACTGACTGGCCAACATGCTGAGGTGTTCCCTAGCAAGCCAATCAGTCGTAATGGAGGTGCATTTATTCTGGGCCCGCCTCTACATGGGTGCTGGTTATTTTCCTGTGCGAAGTGTCTGCTGTGGAAGTGGTAGTTTGCAGGTAAGTACCAGTGTTGATATTTTTAATGTGGGGCTTAGGCCGGGCTCACACTGGCGGACCGAATTCTGTATGCAGATGCCCACAGCGGATTTTGGCTGTGAGCCCATCCGTCGATCCTGCGTACCTATAGTTTCTGTATTGCGGATGCCCCATCTGCTGACTGTGGTATCTAAAAGGTTAGAGGGAGGATGTTCTCTTTGCCCAACCCATCAGCAATCCCATGGTGTGATTGATCACATTTTGGTTTTCTGGGACTCAAAAATAAAAATTAGGTGGACAGGGACAGAGTAAAATAAAGAATTAAGACATATCATTCATTGGCTGCCAGTTTAGCCGAGGAGCCCCGCTGCCTACTGCTCCAGTCCTAGAAGAGGCTCCAAAGCTCCAGCACATGCCAATTATTGTGCCCGTAACCAGACTTCAGTAGTCATTCTTCCATGAATGGTACAAGACCGCTGAACCCTGTGGTTGGCTGAGTGGTCACGTGCACAATGGATGGCCGGGGGTTCTTCTAGGATTGGAGTGGCGGTGACTGCAGGGGCACCAAAGGAGGTGAGTATACCTTTTTTTCTATATTGTTCCTTTACAAAGACCTTTTCTGTTGGGGAAAAATGGAAACAACACTACAGGATTACAATCACCGCAAAAGACCCGTATGATAAATGGAATATACAGGTGGGGAAATGTAATATTACTACCTGAAAGTTAAAAAGCTTATAACTGGACCAGATGAGAAGTGCCAAATTATCAGAGTGGCACATGCTGTATGATAGATATGACATCTTGCTGCATATGTGGAATATTGTCCTCTTCCTTACACCATTTTTTGTTCTCTTACTAATATTTTGCACCAGAGGTTTGGTGCATGCTATTAATAAATCGTATGCATTTTAAGATTATTCATAGCACTGCCCTGTTTTCTACACATTTTTAAAACTGTGTAGTAAGGCACAAAAAGTGTCTAAAACACATAATAAATCTAACAAATCGTATGTGTGCCAGTTTTGTGCTTCAAATCGATCCAATATTGTGGCAAAGTTTGCTCACTAAACCTCTCTGATGATTTATTCTGCACGGTGAACGCTGTAAAAAAGAAAATGTAAAAAAATTCCAAAATTAATGCTTTTGTTCATCTTTCCTCCCAAGAAAACTGAACAAAAGTGATCAAAAAGTCAGTTCCCTCTACCCAAAAACTAGCTGTTGTCCAGCTTCAAAGATGGAAAACTAAAAGTTATGGGTCTTTGAATGTAGCAACACAAAAACAAATTGATGTCATAAAAAAATGTGTTTGATCAGTGGGAGTTCAACCGCTAGGACCTCCACTTATCACAAGAACAGGGGTCCCGAGTATGGCTGAATGAATGGAGCAGTGGTCATTCATCTCTATGGGACTGCCAGAGGTAGCCGAGTGTTTGTATTTGGCTATCTCCATCAGTTCTCTAGAAAATAATGGAGCAGTAGTGTGCTCACTTTACCATCACTCCCTTTATTCTTTGGACTCCATTCTCATGGATGGTGGAGTCCCAATGTTTGGACCTCCACCAATCAGACACTTATCACCTCCCTTGTTCAGTTATTTTAGTGGGACTATCCAACTGAAAGGAAAGTATGGAGTAGCACCTTATATGCTCTTGCCACATACAACTCCTATCACTCAAAAGTGTCTTGGTTGGGAGGAATCAACTAATCATTTAGGGTCAAACTCAAATATCAGCTTCAGGTGAAGTCTGTTTATGGGCAAAACAGGCCTTGGCCAAGCAGTTCACCCTTTGCAGAGACCAAAATACACCCTCCCATTGAAGTGGTAGTTTGCTAGAGGGGTTGTCAGGGCCATTTCACATGAGTGTGGGACACAGTCATGCCCTGATTTAAAAGGCTATTTAGCCTAATTAGTTCCTTTGTTCTTTTTCCTGTGGAATGCGAGCGCAAAAATGAGTATTGGGGACGAAACCCTTTGAAATCAATGGGTTTTGTATGCCATGCTTAAAAAGAAATTAAGATTTGTTAGATTTTCTTTGTGACTCTTTTAGACCCCTTATTAAAAAGTTTAGTTTTGATTTTAGGTGAGCAGTAGCCTGACTATTGTAGCTTTGTTTTGTAGCAATTAAATGAAACAGTTGGTGGCATGTATTCATGTGCTACCAACATCTCTGGTCCAGAAGATGGTAGCCCAGTCCCAGAGCTGGATTATGGATGCCATTTATTTAATTGAAGGGCTGTGTAGTGTTTCAGAGGGGTCATTGACTGGGATCTCCAACTCGGAAATTGTCAAAGTTCTATGATACAGCTGTTCAGTATGTGCAATTCCCATCCTGCAGACCTTCTGATGTCCTGTTATTGCAGGATGGCCATTCATGTGAATGCATGTCCAGTAATACTACATCAATTCAGGTCAGTCAGTTGATCACCCTGGGCTCCAGAAGTCCCGAATTTTCAAAGCGGTTTTGCATCTTGGCACAGCCCCTTCAAGGGGGTTTTCCATCTGTAGTGACCATATTCATACAAAGATGGCGGTGATGATGGGTAAGTGGGACAGCACAAAAGATCATACTGCTCGATAATAAGGGCAGAGTGCAGAGGGCCTGGTGGTATCGACCCTGAAGATTGCCAGTCTGGGAAGAGGTAGAGAGCACACCAGAGATCCGGCCCAAAGAGTACATGGCTAGGGGATAAAGAGCCACGTGCACCATGAAAATCTGCATATCTAGCCAGAGTAGCTGACCAGGAGTAAAGGCCCATGAGTGGAGGTCACTGCCATTGTCCCTGTATCAAAGAGGTCTCCTGCAGAACTGAGGGTCCATAAGCGATTGTATCCTTGTTGGTATTAGGCCCGTATGTGTTGTATTGTTTCTTGGCAGTAGTGAGCAGGCATTAGGCTCAATTATACAGTAGTTGTTGATGACTGGTTGTAATGTTACAAGTATAAAATGCAATTTTATGGAAGGACATTGTATTTACTGTGTGCATAGTAAAGGTTTTATGCCGCACGTACTACCTTGGACTGCCCACTGCTCCATACATTACATGGGCATAAGGTTTCTCCTGCCCAAATGCCAGTCCCGATTTCCCAAGATTTTGATCAGCTTGTGAATGACATAAGGGGCATCAATCAAGGGAGGAAGTTAAAGTCACCCTGAGGTTTTGAGACAAAATTCTGTCCAAGGATGGGAGAGCAAGGGGGTATATTTCTTCTAGTTGTTCTTCTCTGCTGATCCACCAGTTTGGGGTCCAGTTTTTGGATGTTCAAGATGGCTGCAGCAATTTTCTAACTACTTAATGCACACTGTGCACAGTTCTCTGATTGACCAGTGCTGAACATGTAATCAGCTATGGCCAATCATAGAGTATATATAATGCATTGGTAGTCTAAGGTTTCAGCAGCGTTCTCATGCATTTTTGACAACATTTTGGCTGCGTTTTCATCAGAACTGAAAACGCAGCCAAGTAAGCTGAAAATAAAATAGCAATACCCACCTAGCTGACGCCGTCCGGGTCCCTGACGTTGCTCTCTGGAACTCTGCGCAGGCTTCCGGGAACTTGTCATCGCTGGCAGAGCATCTCTTGATGGTAAGGGGTTTGAAGACCCCGCCTCCAGCAAGAAATTGCTCTGATTGACTAAGCCCACGGGCTCAGCAAATCACAGCCAGTGCTGGACACACCAATCATAACCATTTATTGACTAGCTGTGATTGGTTCATCAAGTGCCGGCTTTGATTGGCTAAGCCTGCGGGCTCAACCAATCAGAGCAATCTCTTGCTGAAGACGGGGTCTTCAAACCATTGACAAGTGCCCAGAAGCCTGCACGGAGCTCCAGAGAGCAGCGCTAAATGCTGACCAAAATGCCTGTGTGAGGGAGGCCTAACAGTACCAATGTGCTGTGGGAATTAGGTAGTCTGAAGATTCCGTTGGCCATCTTGGAAGGCTAGAAATGAAACCTGGAACCAGTGTTAATATAGCACCCCTAAGTAATATAGCACCCCTACCTGTCCTGGAACATAATTTTGTCCTAAAACTGAAGAGTTGGTTTAACTTGGGGGCTTGCACTGTCTGAATATGTCCTGCGGACTGTTGCAAGCTGGTTAGCATGAGGCGTGGGAGTTTTATAAGCTACTCATCCTAAAGTATGCAGAACTGAAAGTGTGCTGGAAATGGTTTGCTAGGGTGAAACCCGGTGACGGATTTCCTTTAAAAATACCGTTTTTTTTATTCTTCACTTTCGAATAGTTTTTCTTCTGAAGCCAAGTCATCGTCGGCTTTAGCGTTCTGCTAAGGGTAATTAATACAGCAAAGCAAATGCACATTTTCAGATTAATAGGATGCAGCAGTAAAGATCCGAATTAGTTATTTAGTATAAGAAATAATTTATGCCTCTTGCTTTCAGCCTCTGATGGGTCACTTACTATATCTCGCCGGATAACTGAATCTCTTCTTACACTATATTAAACATTGGAGGTTAATATTTCATTATGGAATATCCTTTTTACTTTAAACATTGCCTGTCAAAGCCAACATACTTTAGTAATAGACGGTAAGAAAACGATGTGGATGAAAAAAAAAAAAATCTTCCAAGTTAAAAAAAAAAGGGGGGGGGGGGGGGGGGATTTGAGCCGATGTCGAGAAGTTTTACATCAAACTTACATTTGGCAAAAACGTATCTTGAAATAAGTTACGGAATGAAAAAAAAATGACAAAAAGTGAAAGATGAAATAATTTGATAAAGTAATAAAGGAAAACTGATTATGGTGCATATGTGCAGTACTTTATCACCTGTACTGCGCTAGGAAATAAGCACCACGTGTATAAAATAATTAGGATGCAGCCTCTCCAGTGATATGGAGAATAAGAAATGTACTTGGCCTGGTTTATTGAGATTTTGATATATGCACCAAATTATCTACTTGAAAGTCTACCTGTTGGCAGCGGCTATAGCGCAGGCTAAATGAATGGTAATGAGTTGCCTTGCCAATTTAGTAATCTTATAGGCTTGGCAATTATTTCTTCGACTCATTTATATAGTACATACATATTCCACAGCCCTATACGGAGATTGTCATTACTCAAATCAGTCCCTGTCCCGTAATTCCAAATTAACACGCTAGTATGTTTTTGATGTGTGAGGGGAAACTGATGTAAAGATAGGGTTAGCATAAGAGCTTCACGCAAGGCCAGCGGCACGGGGGTGGGTTGGATTCCGCGTGCAGAATCCCGTAACGGAATCCGACCTTGTGCCCAGCTGGCATTTGCACGTACCTGACATTCTTCTTCTTTTTCTGTACTGCGGATGGTCCCATGGCAAGCCGTTGGACATGCACCGTACAGTTTTTAAAATCTCAACTTTTCCCGTATCACGTAGGGCTAGGTACCCGTGAACTTTCTGCAATGTCATTGCGGGTTGGGCAGCTTCCATTGACTTCAATGGAAGCCGTCTGTGGAGAATCCACACTGAAATGGAGCATTCTGCAACTTATGCTCCACGAGTGGAAAATCACAAATGATTTCCGCTTGTGTACAGGAAAAAAACGCTTTTCCATAGCATGCTATGGGCGGTATTGGCTGCGGAATCCAGAGGCGGATGCCTGTGTGCAGGTGCCCTAAGTGTTGTCCTTGGTCAGATTGAACCCAGGGCCCCAGTACTGTGTGACAGTTACGCAGAATGAGCTAGCATGGCCAACTCCAGCATCTCTATAGGAGTACAGTCCAGTGAGCTCACCTGGGGGCCAGCAGTTACTCGGCACTTGAAAAACTTTTTGTTACAGGGACTAGTCGGAACGGGACCATTCAGCGGTAAAGTGTGAGTTTGGGACCACATCTTTCCTTGCGGCAATCAGAACTTTTATTGTACACCTCTTCCCCAGTACAGTCTCTTAGCTCAACAGAGCGGCTCTAGAAAGTTGCAGACCTGGAATGAGGCGCCAGCAAGCCAGACTCTTTAACGTCTCATCCAGTCCGGGCAATCTGGTGCATAACACCAACGAGGCTCACCGGGTTCTTGACCATAAGTCGCTATAAAGAACCTGCATGTCTATAAATACCTAGCCTATGACCACCGGCCTTCACCACAATATCCCGTCACTAACAAAAAAATTAGCGGTCAATCAAACATTAACTTTAGTGTAGTTACATCACCACCACCTTATATGCATGTACTAAAATAATAACACAAATTAGGAATACTCTTCTATGTAGGAAAAAATGTAATAATGGAGTTTCCGCATTAGAACCGCAAGGCAACAGTGCTAAGCAGGGGCGTAACTATAGAGGATGTAGGGGATGCGGTTGCACCCGGGCCCAGGAGCCTTAGATGGCCCATAAGGCCTCTCTTCTCCATATAGGAAGCCCAGTACTATGAATAAAGCATTATAGTTGGGGGCCCTGTTACAGGTTTTGCATCAGGGTCCGGAAGCTTCAAGTTACACCTCTGGTGCTAAGCATAGTTTTTGCCCAACTTTCTTACAACAAGAACTTGGAACTGTCTTATGTAGCTCACAGCACTGCCCCTCTTACCAGGGCAGGACTGGACATAGGGGTGTATGCCCTAGATCTAATTTTTTGTGCCCCAATTATGACAGTTATTGGGTTCCCTTATGTACCGTCTATTTTTCTTACAACATTGTAGAACCATAGGAGAACTGATCCCGTAGTTTACTATGGGATTAGTGTTAAGTGGACTGGAACAGTGTCATGTTTCCTTAAAGAGAGCACCCAAAAAGTGTGTGGGGACACCTAGGGGGTGAGTGGATCAGGGAATGGTATAGTCTCTCCCCAGGGAGAGCACCCAAAAGGGGTGTGGGGACACCTAAAAATTGAAGGAATGCTGGTGTAGTGACCTGTGAGACACACTAACTTCCGCAACACCCAATGCCTGGGATACCACAGGGAAATGGCTCTCTACCCAAGCATACGGTTGAAGTTGGGAGGGTGTAGTCCATGGACCTATCATGGTGGCACTTACCAACTTCTGGTCCCGGAGGGAGTTACCACAGCAGAGGATAGGGCCAGTAGTCCTCAGGATGAGGGTAGTAGTAGTTGTCAAGTTCGTGACACCACCGTTCGACACACTAGCATTCATACACGATGGATTAATAAACACTGGACAAGTGTATCGTACCTCGGGTCCTCCGGAATGGTTGAGGCCCAGTAAAACTTTACTTAGCTTAATGTTGCAAAACAGGTAGTTACAGGTACATTCTCAGCAGCAGTTACAGGCAGAAGCTCAGAGGTTGGGAGGCAAAAATACACAGGAACAATACAGCCCTATAGTCCACCTTATCTATATGTCACCGGTCCTGGACATGAAATATACTCCGGAGGAGGGAAAAAGACAAGATCCTCTCCACATACTCTCTGGCAAGGCAAAATTGCTTAGAAGAAGACTTAGCTTAAATGCACCCCGCTTATTCTCTGCGTGGGTGTCACAATCATGTACCTCTGTGTGGTGATCCCACTGGCGGACAGCCACACAGGAAAAATAAATGCCTGTAGTGTGAACGAGTACCTGGATTGTATGAAGTAGGATATTTGGGGTTGTGCGCTCTCTCTCTCTCTGTAATGCACTCACTCCTATTACATCCACTCTACATGCACTCCGGGTAGTCGTTCCTCTTCTTCCATCTTCACCAACAAGGAAGCTGATGGTGCTCCCATGCGGCTCTGTGTTAGCTCTGAGCAGCAGGTATTGGAACCCTGCTCCAATACATATAGAAGAAGACCTCTTCCCGCTCTCAGACACTCACTTTTATAACCTCACTTGTACCACATGACACAGTAAGATAGATACATAGATACATATGCAGCACACATACAGAAAATTGACATGATAGCTTTGCACGGTGCATCCACATAAGACAATACAGGTATGACAATTATGGAGGGGACCAGGATATTATTCTGGGACACTACACTGCCATCCAATAGATAGAGCTGTAGAGGTATTTGCATAGATTTCTCAGAAGAGCATTGCCTTATAAATATACACATTTATATAGTGCATACTTGAGGAGGAAGAAGAGTAATTGTTGTTCCCCTGCAGTGCTGGGGTCCTAGGTTCAAATCTAAGCAAGAACAACATCTACATGGAGTTTGAATGTCCTGCCTGTGTTTGTGTGGGTTTACTCCTAATGATATAATCACCTCCATTTATATAGTGTATTTATGAAGGAGGTGGCAGATGTTGTCCTCGGTCAGATTTGAACCTAGGACTCTAGAACTATAGGAAGGGGGTGGGGGGAAAACTTTTATGGTGAAGTTCTAGTTCCGTTTGAACTAATTGGGGCCTAACTGAACTTTTTGGCAAAATGGCTAAACGGAACTTTTCAAAAGTTCGCTCATTACTATATCGGATTGTCCAATGGTTTAGTGTGCACACTGTAGGAACAATGATGGATAGAAGGACATAGACTGGGAAGTAGCTTCCCAAAAAACGCCAACAGCAATGTTGACGCACTGCTCGGGGCTAAGTGGGTTAGTAAGTGATGTAGGTATTCAGTAACGGGGTAACAAGTGACTTTGTTCTGGCGGCTGATAGGAAAGTATGTTAGACAAGAGCAATGTTCTGCATTCCATGTAGTCTTTGAGGAGGACCTTTGCACTTAGACTGAGTGAGTCCATGATGTCTGTATTATGCCACAGATCTCCAAAATTACAGTAAGCCAAGTTATGGAGAATTTATGGTGGTTAGCTAAGAGTGAAGCCCGATACACAAGGTGCTTTGCCGTTCTAATATATATTGCAAGTGTACAGCCTCTGTTAAATTTGTAACATTTAAGTAACGTATGCTCTTCTATGGAGTGAAGCAACCACTAAGCATGTTAGTAAAGTTTATTTTTTGGAAAAAAAAAAATACTGCCTTCGTCTCCGTCTGTCAGCTGCTACCCGGGGGGCATTACCCGTGACCTGTTTCAATTGTGCGACAGTGTAATAATCCTTTGTGAAGGAAAAAAGCACATGACAGTAAGAGATGTCAGTGATTCCTCTCATGATAAATCAGCCCACAAACGTCTTGCCGACTCAGCACTGGAGGAGCTTGTGCAAAGATTTTGCAACTTTTTGAAAGTCACAGATATGACAGATATGGCGGATAAAATGTACTCTAAATTAACCATATCTCCTTTCCCCAGAAAAACCTAACTCCAGACCAGGCACAAAAATCAGAAACAGGTGAAAATACCAATAAGTTAGGAAAAATATGAGGTGCGTTCAAGTTATCAGGTTTCCCCATTTTTCTTCCCGGGAACAGGAGCAGATGGGAGCAAGGGAGACATTTTAGAAGATGCGGACATTCTTCAGGGATGAGTGAAACTGAGCAACATCATCCAGAGCCTACGTGGCAGCAGCTGAAGTTAGAAACACTTTCAATACTTAAGATGGTGATGTTCACGTTCCAGGAACAGCGTGTAATCATCCGTTTTCTTCACTTGTGTAGAATGAAAACCATTGATATTCAACGTCCGTTGAGTGAGACATGCGGTGAAGGTGTCATGGACATGAAAAACATGCGTTCGTAAGTGTGACAGTTCTAAGAAGGCTGAACATTGCGTAAGTACAAACCAGAGGAACCTCCGCCACGCAACCAGCCAGTCCGACAACATGAATGCACAAGTGGAGCAAGTGCTTATAGAGGACCGCCAATGGACTGGAAGATATTGCCTGCAAAGTCGACATTTCTGGAGAATCTGTGCACACCATGAAGACCTGAAGATGTGGAACGTTTCCTATTGAGTCCCCTTTTTTAGGGGTTTCTTAATGACAACAACTTTGAAGTGTTCCTCATACTCCCTTCTCACCTGACCTTGCATTAAGCGATTTTTGCCATTTTCCAGCAATAAACTAGGTCAGGAACGCTATCGTTTCTCCTTAAGGAGAGCACCAAGAAGGTGAGTGAGTAAGGGGACTTATAAGGCCATTCATGCTCCTCTGGGTAATATGCAAATAAGGGAGATGGAACAATACCTCAGCCGCGCCACCTATTGGAAGGCAGCATTCCTTCAAGTCAATGTTAGACTCTTTACACAAGCCCTGTAACAATGACTGAGAATTGAAAGCCAAGCAGAGCCCATACACAGGCTGCTGTTTCGGGGACAACGAAGGACGCTCTCTGTGTTCGCTTGTTTTCCAGTCGTGTCACTCTAAAGAAGTGTTCACAGTGCCATGCATTCACGGCGTCAACCTTGTGAAAAATGTGTACCTCAAGAAGGAGATTATGTTCAGAAGTGGCAATACTTTCACCCTTTTGGGGTAAGTAGGAGACCCAAGAACTCAAATGCACCTGGTAATAGAAATGCAGCGAAGGGTGCCAAAAAACAGGCGCAACTCAAATGATAAATCAGCCCCTCAGCTTCTTCTTCTCAGTGTGACGGTGACATTCTTCCCAATGACTTATTAAGCCTAGTCCTCTCTTCTGTGGCTTCAGGTGTCAAAAGCCTTCTATTTAAATCTGGTATAGACATTGCTCTAAGCTATATAGTAAAATGCTAAAAAAAAAAAAAAAAATAACAAACAAGCCGTCAATTGCTCAGGTCACACATAACAAACAAGAAAAATGATAACTGTAAGAAGTGTTTTATTTTGTGACAACAGCAATATGACAGTTTCCCATATAACGAAAACATGACACTTTTCCAAATATCAGAGGATGCATCAACCGCTCCTGGGACTCCAGCGCTGTCACATAAATGGAAGGTCACAGGCTGCCTTCCTGATTTCCACAGTTACAAAATGTTGAGGAGAGGTCTTTGCACACTAAATGCTGCAGGCTGGGGGGAATTTTTGTTTTCTGTATTATGATAAATCTGACAGGAGTAAAAAGGTCTCGGCCTGACAGCAGTAACCCTTAGATTTAAGGACTGTGCCCCCAGCAGCCCAGAAGTCAAATCACCTATGTTAACTTTTAGCTTTCCCCATCTTAAATATCCTAAAAAGTGTCTGCTGCATATATTTGTTTTATGCCTCTGTCAGTATCCTCTTCTGATGCCCTAAAGCACAATCATAAATAGCGTTTACACTGCCTGATAGACGGTAATAGACTAGATTACTAAAAAAAAAGGTGCAGGCAGCTGAGACTTACACATGTCTTATAAAGGGGCTCATGTATGAAATGTGTCAGTGGTGGGAAATGCTCTCCAATAGGGATCATTGAAGGATCGCTTTATTAGAGACTCCGGCCCTTTTACGATTCGAGCTATTCTAGACACATGACCCCAACATAGTTGGGGAAGGGGCATGGTTTCATGGTATTGCGCTTACAAGCCATTCTGCCTTTGAATCAAGTTTTTGATGGATCAGTATGAGCTGGAGTCAACATTAGATGGGAAAATCCAGCAATCTGAGTGACTTCCAATGAAGCCCGGTTATTGGTGTTAGACTAGCCGGGGACGGTATTTCACTGCTGACCTTTTGGGTTTCTTGTGCAACTCTGCTGGGAGTACTAAGAATGATGCGATCGAAGAAAAGCATCCTGTAAAAGGGAATGATGTTGACGAGAACAACTTGTTGCTGAAAGGGGTCACAGGAGGATGTCAAGAACTGTCCTGATGAACAGGCACTGCACAGTCAAGCAAATTGCAGCTGAATACAACACTGGTTGCTCTAACGTGTTCAAAAACTCATTGTTCCTTAGCACCAATGGGCTAGAGAAGCAGACGACCAGTTTCAGCACCATTGTTGTCTAACAGACGGAAAAAGGTGAGACTAGAGTGGGCAAAATGGGACAAAAACTGTATCACTGAGCAGCGGAAAAGCATCTCCTGGTCAGATGAGTCCAGATCTCTGCTGCACCGTGCTGATGGAAGGTCAGAATTTGGCAGAAGCAGCATGAATTGATGAACCCTTCCTTTTCAGAACATGGTAGTACCTCCATTTAATTTGCAGCAACTACAAGAAGCTTCCTGTCCACAGGGGCCGATATTCCTGTCGAACAATCTATGCCACTATGAATGGCTGCAACTCTGAAGGCCAAAGGGGATCCAAAGCACTAATAGATGGATGTGTATATTTCCAGAATATGCATAAGGTCTTGTCCAGACTTGGTGGCAATACTACAGAAGAGAGCTCTACCACTATCAAACCTAAAAAAAAACCATACAAAACTATGAGGGGGTGCTGATAAGTATTGAGCCTTACGCGGAAAAAATTGAGCTAGGAAGCCGAAACTGTCACACTATTCTACACATTCCCCCAGGATGTCAATGTCAATTTTCATCCACATGTGGTGCGGGCGTCTTTCCGCGTTGAAATACTCACTGATCACCACCCGTGTGACTGAGTTCTAATGGAGAACCTTTGTCTGTAGGTTCTATTGGAGCACATAGATGTCATGTAGGTGCATTGCCTATAGCAAAATGTCTTGCAGACTATACTTGATTAGAGATGGGTTGTATAATGTACTTAATATGGGCACATCGGGGTTAGCTCCAGAAGTTGAAGTTCACTCAGATCTGCTGCACTTATAATCCACTTAAATTAAAGGTAAATGTATATAAGACACAGCCTATGCATGTGCTATGAGGCCTTATGAAGAAGAGGAGCTCTGATTTTGGGATCTAAAGTAGGGTTGTCCATTTCCAGACCATCTGAACTATCAGCTATAGAGGATGACATCATCACTCTCCATATGAAACAAATTACATCACTACTCTCTAGAGATGAGCGAACCTACTCGGCCACGCCCCTTTTACGCCCGAGCGCCGCGATTTTCGAGTACTTCCGGGTGAAAAGATTCGGGGGGCGTCGTGGGTGAGTGGGGGGTTGCAGCGGAGAGTGGGGGGGGAGAGGGAGAGAGAGAGGGCTTCCCCCTGTTCCCCGCTGCTACCCCCCGCTCCGCCATGCCTCCCCCCGCCCCCCGACACCCCCCGAATCTTTTCAATCTTTTCGGAAGTACTCGAAAATCGCGGTGCTCGATCGAGTAATTACTCGAAATGAGTAGGTTCGCTCATCTCTACTACTCTCCAATTATAGAGGATGCCATCTACACTATCCAAATAACAAAAAATTGCATCACTACTCTACAACTATAGAGGATGACATCATTACTCTCCAAATAGGATGACATCATTACTCTCCAAATAGGATGACATCATTACTCTCCAAATATAGCAGATGGCACCAGTACTCTATTTATAGAGCACATGACATCACCAATCATTAGTATTCTCCAATTTCTGGGGATGACATCACTTCTTGCCAAACATAATAGGTGACTGACATCACTAATCTCCATATATATAGAATCTCCATATATATCTTCCAAATATAACTTCATCATAACAATCACTGCTCTGTAAATATGAGAGACAACATCGTAATTCTCCAAATTTATTAAATGACATCACTATTCTTCAAGCGTCAGAGATGACATCACTACTCTCCACATATAAGAGATGACATCACTACCATATTCTTCAAGTATAAGAGATGACATCAATCACTACTCTCCATGTGTAAGAGATGACATCACTACTCTCCACATATAAGAGATGACATCACTACCATATTCTTCAAGTATAAGAGATGACATCACTATTCTCCATGTGTAAAGGATGACATTGTTACTCTTCAAATATAGCAGATGACATCACTGCTCTCCATTTATAGCAGATAACAAGACTTTTTGTAAGCCCAAGCTCCAATAGATATCTTACAGATATGTCACTCGAACAATTTCTATTCTGTCCACCGAAAATGCGACTTTCTATCCCGTAGCTACAGACGGAGATTGAATTTGTCAAACAACTTTTACAAAACCATCCTTTTGCTGATGCTTCAATAAAGTTATTGCATTTTCCTACCACCCAGCAAAGTTCGGTAGGCATCCAGTCCATATTAACCACGGTAATCTACAGACCCCAGCAAGAACGTCCCCGCTGATCTAAGCAAGCCCTCGCTTTCTCATTAGCAATCAGCAAATCCTCTTGGTGTCTGCTGGTTTCAAATCAGGGCAAGTGTTTTTATTGCTTGTGTAAAGCCCAAAAGGACAATACCAGTAATGCTTTCTAATCAACGGTGAACATATGAGATCCCACATTCAGAGCAGGCTCAGGCGAAGTTCCTGGACGCCGTTGAGTGGGATAGAGCCGACGGTATCCTGAAAAACCAGGAGGTTGCTGATAACAATGCAGGAAGCACTGGGGGTAACATCATTATTAATTCTGCCTCGGCGTTTCCCTTTGTGCCTCTTCTTATTTTGCAAACTGTCGGGGTGAAGGAAGTTTCCCCTGTTGTACTATTCAAAGAATGTATGCGGCTTCATGCACTTGAAATGTCCCTGGAATAAAGAGCAGGGCAGGGACCAATAACTTTGGAGAGGTATTATATGTATGAGTAAGCAAATCATGTCTTTTGTATTTCACCGGGTAACTTTTATGTGAGCGGATTCGAGACACACAGATTTGCCATATGCTGTTAGGGCAGAGGATATCATATCAGTAACATTTGCATTAGGTATAAACATTAAAAGTCTAATGCTTAGTGCATTTCGGCATCTGCATCTGGTTTTATCCATGGACCATGTATTGGGACCTGAAAAGTGAGAAGGTGGGTTATTTCGGACCGTGTTCCCACCTAAACAAGGGAGTACTCAGTATCATGAGATTAGAAGGTGCCAGTTGAGTGTGAGCTGAGGGAGACGCAATAGAGAGGTGTCCAGGACTATTGTGCTAGCAAACCCTGCCCGAGACCATAAATTGTATCATCCGGGATAAGGTGTTTTGGTGCCTAGATAGGTTAGGCAAATTTGCAAAAACCTTCCCCTGCACTCCTCTAGCTCTCTAATGAAAGAAATAGATATAGACTGAATTAATATTTAATCTGTTGACTCACTTACCTTTTCTTCTCCATGTAGCCCTGATCATTATGACAATTTTTCCAAAAGCCTGCAGTGTCTGATGGATGTGCTCATTGTAAAGCGATTTTCCGTACCTGGAGAAACAGAGATGGTCATCTTTATGTCTCCAGGCATGAAGGGTTGCTTTAAATGCTGCAAAAAAAGATTTCCCAATAAATTTGCGCCCCTCCCTCACCTACGATGAGATTCTGCCATAGGTAGTTGCCTACCACTTATCTTGACCCTAGTGTCCAGCTTGTTGAGGAAGTCATGAGGGAGTAGATGCTACCAGCATGCAGAGGAGAGACTACAACAAAATTAGTGCCTAGACCCAATTAAAAAAGTTGTCTGCCATCAATATCTGCAGTTAAGTTGACCACTTTGATGACTTTTGTGATGTTGTAGAGCATTGCTGCTCACAGTAAAGAACTGTTCCAAATGGTTCATTCACATCAGCATCTGATGTTCCGTTCCTCTAGAAAACAGGATGAAACAGTGCAGCGAGCCAGGCTGCAGGCCGTAAATTGAATGGACCCCCATTATAGTTCATGGGGGGGCCACTTGGCACCACTTTGTTTCATCATGAGGTGGAACCATTCGACCAAATGGAGCAGGAAAACAGGAATCTTCCAATGCTGGTGTGAACAAGTCCTAAGAAAGGTGTATTCTGGTCTGCCTTATTTGCTGCCTGTGACCTTATTCCCACAACACTGAGTGACATCTGTCAGCTTACAAAAGGCTTGTTTATTTGACTGCAGAGATGATATTACATCTACAACACAAGACTGCTGTAGCATATCACTGGCCTCAGCAATATGCCAATGATTCACGGGTCAACGTCTTTTCTGATTGTGGCTATTTGCTTTCCCTTTTTCTCTACTTGGCCCAGACCATCATGAAGCTTCTTCTAGACGGAGGTTGCAACATTGGTAACTCTTCGACAGCACATCTCCTCCCTTTCTATGACAACAAAGTCGGCCTTATCTGGCACCACATCAACACGACAATTTTTAGGTGTTACAATAGCAATTAAATTATTACTTGTAGTGCCTCATAACGGACATGATTAGAGGGGAATGTATTATTCTTCTTGTGCCAGAATTCTACAAAAGGCACAACTTTGATGCAAGTACCAAAATTGCAACTTTTAGAAGGTTTATGTCAAGTCCCTTCACTTTTACAAAAGGGAAGGAGGGCCTAGCATTAGCAGGCGTGGCCATGCACGGCACATTAGATTTACTATAATTTACTCCACCAACTGTTGTAAATTGTAGCTGAAGCCTACACCAGCTTGTAGTCGAGATTCCATAAATATATTAAGAGGCTTGCCCCTCTTAATACATTTGTCGCACCTAGAGCAGTGCACGCTTTACTTAAATCAGTGTATGAAGTTCCTGTCTAAATAAATATGCCCTACCTAGTGTTACTATGACAATGACAACCATTCTCCTTATCTGAAAAGTGCCCAAAAGGATACCCTATAAAAAGTGAAGCTCAGGTTCCCCATAAATAGTGCAAGTTGGGTTCCCCATAAACAATGCAGGTTGGGTTCAAATAAAGACTGCAGGTCTGGTTCTTACCTGCTGCCCTATAAGTTGTGCCTTCCAGATCCCATGGAGAGCTGATTCAATTAGGGAGATCCATGGTCAGCACCCAGAGACTTAGAATAGTGGGCAGGACATGTGGGGCACCAGCGTAACTATAGGAGATACAGGGGATGCAGTTGCACCCGGGCCCAGGAGCATTAGGGGACCCATAAGGCCTCTCTTCTCCATATAGGGAGCCTAGTATTATAAATAAAGCATTATAGTTGGGGGTCCTGTTATAGGTTTTACATTGGGGCCCAGGAGCTTCAAGTTACGCCTCTGATGTGGGGTGCATGACCTAGATGCCCAGTGCTAGCCATACCACTTTTTTGAAACAGATGCAACAAAATCTATCTGTTTTGAATTCAGAAAAGTTTGGGGCATTTTCCATATTTCTTCCTTAATGTCTCATTGACTAAAATTATGACTTATCACTGCAAGTAGCCTACACAGGACACAGGTTTCAGGAGAACATGACTATTCAAGTAGGATGTGAGGGTGCATGTTCCTCCTGGGCTGAATCTATCCATACAAAATTGTCCTAAAAAACAGGAGGTAGTGCAGCACACTGATTGGATGAATGTTTGAAGGTTTATTATATCCACAAAACAATACTGCTGGTGAACAACTTTTTTCTGTGAAATGTTTTGGGTATAGATACCTCTTGTCAGGCCTATGCAGATTCAAGGAGTTGAAGAAAAGACCTCACTAAGGTTCATCGATGAGTATGAAGGATGTGTAACCTGAGATAGATGAAGGATGTGTAACCTGAGAGAGATGTTCAGCAGTTCAACGGGAGAGGCCTGCTGGATGATCTTCAACCTCAGATGCCCCTTTCTTCATACTCACCTTTGAACCTCAATGGGGTCTTTTCTTTCTGAACTTGCATATGCCCGACAAAGGGTATCTATACCCAAAACATTGCACAAAAAAAGTTTGTACTTCAATCATTCTTTCACTTAGTGTGCTGTTCTAGTTCCGGTGGCCTTTGTCTGACCAGACATTCCTTTCCCCACTAAAGCTTTTTCAGTATATTGTACTATTCTGCAAACGCACACACTGTAGAAGGAATTTGTGCAATTGACTTGCAAACAAGAGAATCCAGAAAAGTTACTCGACTACCCCTTAAGTTGTGTACCCCAAAATGTATTTTATATGACTAATTTGGGAAATTATTACATTCTGTCTATTTAGAGGAGATCTATCCAGCACTAATGAAACTGAGCCTGTCCCCGGAGACCACTATACCATAGCGGAGTTAAAATGGAATTGGCTAGGAAAACAATCCAACAGATTGTGAATATGGCTCTTCAAGGATGAGTCCTCACTAGCTTGGACATTTAACTCTTTCCTTCTTAGATTGATGAGTTCACGGACTTGTGACTTAGAATGCCGCTATCATTTAGCTGGATGACATAGTAATACATGGAAAGTACAAATTCACATGAATATAGCAGGGAATTGTTTAAATACTCATTTTCTACTTAAATTGTATCATTTCAATGCTATGAAGTGATCTGGTAAGAACATTCATGGCTGCCTTGGGGCCAAATTCTTTACAGATTTACAGCAGCCTAAAGTATATAAATGGGAACCAGACTTCAGGCTAGCCTAGTTTTTGGTCTGGTGATGGGTAACAACAGATGATAGGGATAGGGACAACTTGCTCTGGTGGGAATACCCCTGGCGGTATAAGGTGCAGTTTGGATGATAGAAGGGAAGTTAAATGGCAATCATTGGGATAACAAGGAAAGGAGATTATTCCTATACTGTGACATCACAATGAGCATTTCTCCTATGCTGTGACATCACAATGTTCATTACTTCTATACTGCGATATGACATTCTGGATTTACTTCTGTGTGGTGACATCATTAAGTACATTATTTATGTGTTATGACATCATTATGGGCATTATTCCTATACTGTACATTATTTTTGTACTGTGACATCACTGTATTTTATCCCAATATTGTGGTATGATTACTGTATGTGAAGTATCCTTCACTGTGACATCATCATGTGCATTATTTTTGTGTGATGACATCACTTTGTACATTATTTTTGTGCTGTGACATCACTATGTGCATTACCTCTGTGCTGCAGAATAGTTATGTGCTTTACTCATGCACTATGACATCATTTATAGGTATTATTCCCTAAACTCTGACATCGCTGTATACTTTATTCCTGCATTGTGATATGATTATGTGAACTAGGATAGCTTTATTGTGACATCACTATGTGAATTATGCTCTGGGGCATCATTATGGGCATTATTATTTATTGCGACGTACTTATGTGTATTATGTATGTGTTGTGACATCACTTTGTACATTCTGCTTGTGCTGTGCATTGTATTCTTACTGTGGTATAGCTGAGTACATCATACCTTTATTTTAGCATCATTATGTAGATTATTCCTGTTCTGTGACTTCACTAGTTACATGATTTCTGTGCTGTAACTTTATTGAGCGCATCATCCCTGCACTATTTTGTTACTGTAAGGATTATCCATGTCTACTGGAAAAAGATCTGGGACAGGTTGAATACCTTCTGAAGGTTGTTGTGGTCAGGTGGGCTATTTCAAATACTACTATGGTGCTCCATGACACTTCTGATTAGTGCTGAGTAGAGATGAGCGAGTATACTCCCTAAAGGCAATTGCTCGAGCGAGCATTGCCTTTAGCGAGTATCTCCCCGCTCGAGACTGAAGGTTCGGGTGCCGGCGCGGGGGAGCGGTGAGTAGCGGCTGTCAGCAGGAGGGAGCGGGGGGGGGGGGGGGGGGGGGGAGAGGGAGAGAGAGATCTCCCCTCCGTTCCACCCCGCTCTCTCCCGCAGCTCCGTGCCCGCCGCGAGCACCCGAACCTTCAGTCTCGAGCGGGCAGGTACTTGCTAAAGGCAATGCTCGCTCGAGCAATTGCCTTTAGTGAGTATACTCGCTCATCGCTGAGTGATCCGAAACAGTTAATCCACTTCTCGGGTTAAACTTTTTCTAAAAGTTTGGTTTGGCAAGAATTCGAACCACGGGGGATTTGTTTTGGTTAAACTAGCTAAAAGAAGAAAAAAGGGAGAAAAAAGGAGAATAAAAAAGAAGGGAAATAGCATAAATGTCCTAACATAACAGAATTATGCTGATTCACCGTGCAAGTGATCTAATAATAAGAGGAAGTGATAGCAAATAGAGATGAGCGAACATACTCATTTAGGGCGACTTCGCAATCGAGCACCGCTTTTCTCGAGTAACTAACTACTCGGGCGAAAAGATTCGGGGCCGCCGGGGGTTGCAGAAGGGAGTGGGGGGGTGGGAGAGAGAGCTCCCCCCTGTTCCCCACTGCTACCCCCTGCTCCACCACGCCGCCCCCCGCCCCTCGGCGCCCCCCCGAATCTTTTCGTCCGAGTAGTCAGTTACTAGAAAAAAGCGGTGCTCGATTGCGAAATCGCCCTAAACGAGTGCGTTCGCTCATCTCTAATAGGAAACCTTTCAAAAGTTTGGTTTGGCTGCGTCTCTGAATTTTAGCAAAAAGTTTATTTCAAAGCAGAACTTCACCAATACACAAACAATGGTATATAACACTGTCTAAGAGCCATAAAAGCCCTGTATAAGCCTCTTAGGTCACCTAGGAATGTATCCAAGTACTTTCGAACTGTTTTTAAGGCAAAGTTAATAAAGGAAAAGAAGTCCAGCTTCGGTCTGAACTAATTCTAATTAAATCAAACTTTTGCCAAAATTCATTGAACCTACAAAACCAAACTTTACAAATATTCGCTCATCACTGCTGATTACCAGATCACTTGCACAGCGCATGGGCACGAGCTCTATAACTTTATGTTAGTCAATTGCTACTATGTAATGTTCTAATACAATATATTCTAATGAGGTATATTTAATGCTAGTCCACAGTTTCCATCTCTACAGACTCAGGGCTCCAGCAGCAGCATCTATACAGTGGAAATATGCCTCATCCAACACATCTTCCTTCATTAGTTTACTTTGGCTTCCTAGTAATAAGCCTCTAGTACAAATATCTCCCCGCAGCTTCATGGCAGCAACAGGGTCGTGTCTGAGTGTCTGCAGGGTCTATGACCTTCCTGTTTTCCTAAAGTAGAAAAAGCTTAGTGGAATTTATGCCTGGATATGCCTTAAACTATCTGCAGAACTCTGCCATGTCCCTGCAGCCTGCGAACCGATGCCTGCAGTACTAATATATGTTGCAGGTCGCCTAAAGCTATAGAAGCTTGCAATATGCTATATAATAGAATGGTTGGTCTGTGAATTCACACTCATCCCTAATAGTACATCACATGAAGAAGTGAATCCACCTGTATCCATTATGACTAATTAAGACGTCCATCACATGTACATTTGTTTCAGGCTCTTTTAACCCTTTCTAATCCACTGTCTGACTTTTGAAGACATTATGATTTAAGGCTATACAGCTCCGATGTTGGAAGACATCCGTTGGGGTTCTCTTACTGTATATTGCCAGCCTCTCTGCTGGCGGAGCCTATCCAACATGTCACCTCATGCAGTACTGGCTTTAGCCAGCAGATGGTGCTGTTGTATAATGGCAGAAAAAGAGTAAGCCCCCTAGGAAAACCAGGATACAAATTGGATTGGAAAGGGTTAAGCACTTGTAAAAAAAACGTGATTTTCATAGCAATTTTTTGCCAGGAATTTTAATGGTGTTTTTGTTGTAACTTTTGTAAAATGCTTTTTTTAAAAGCATTTTTCACGTCCTATAGAGAAGTCGGTGGGAGAAACACCAGGAATAAGGTCATACACAGAGCGACCTCTCATGAAGAAATTCTGCAGTGTGTCAGAATGCATAATCCTCATGTGTCCAATGAAAACATTTTTGGGTGCCCATGACCCTGTTTATGGTTCACCGGTTGTCCTTCCTTAGACCACTTTTGCTAGGCACTAACCACGGTACATCAGGAACATGCAACAAGATCCACTGCTTTGGCAATGCTCTCACCAAGTTGCCTTGACATCACAATTCGGCCCTTGTCACCATCGCTCAGATCCTTATGCTTACCTATTTTTCCTGCTTCCAACACCACAAATTCTATATCTGACTGTTCACTTGTTGCCTAATATATCCCAGCCAACAGGCACCATTTTTACAAGAAAACCAATGCTATTCCTTCACCTGTCAGTGGATTTAGGATATTGCTTTCTTGGAAAACGCAAATGTGATCGCAATGTGCCAGATTTCTTAATGGGGCATGCATGGCCTACCTTGTCTACATGCAACCCATGTAATCTCACTGGGCGCCTACCACCAGCTTGTTTGGGTGGCGCAAGGTGTATGTAGGTTGGGGGTGATCACGCCCCCCCCCCCTAACTCCGCCCGGCCAGATGATCTGCTATAGCTGTGCGACTTATGGAGCTTCATGAATCATGCTTATCCTGGCTGTGTCTACTCTTTGCTGGTGTTCCAGGGTGCCACTGTCAGCCCATTGGTGCCCCTGCAAGACAATTGCTTAGTTCTGCTACTATATTTATGTTATGAACTTGCTTCTGGTGCTGTATGTATTTAATGAGCTTGGTTTTGATATTGTATCTATGTACTGAGCTTGGTTCTGGTACAGTATTTATTCACTGAGCTGTTCTGGTATAGGTATGCTGCTATATTGCTGCTTTCTGCACGAGCAGAATACAAACAGACTGCCTGTTAAGCTGGTTTCAGACGAGCGTATTTAAATATGTCCATAATACAGATCTGTCTTATATATGTGTTGTGGATGATATTGCAACTGTATGTCATCAGTATTTGCCCAACAGAAAAAAATAGGAAGGCAGGAACATAAAAAAGGTAAATGCTATGTTATTAAAAAGTGGCCATGAAAAATAAGGCCATGTGAATATATATATATATATATATATATATATATTGGAGCAAGCTGGGGTCACTCGCCACTTGGAACGCCGACCTCTCTGTCCGGAAGTGGGCACCATATGTATAGGAAACACTACAGGTACTTGGAATTCTTTTAAATCTGGCACCTGACAGTTTTATTCCACGTCACACAGCACGGCATATGGGGCATACAATGTCCACAAATGTCCAGGGTTCACAAACCTGCAGGGTCACCGTCACTAATCCCGCCCATGGTGTCCAGAGGGTATCCTCCTCTGACAGACGGACCCAGACTAGTCCACCCTGGACCTCAGGCTCCTAGTCCTGATGTGGTGTCTCACACTGCCTCTCTGGCTAGCAGCCAGCATTCTCCTGAGTGTGGCAGGAACTGACACTTTTAACTTTTAGCTTCTGCCACACCCACAGATAGTAACTCTATCTTAGGTTCTAGGATGCCTATCTGTAGCCTTTTGCAGGCCATCCTGTGTACTGCCCTTTTACAATATATATATATATATATATATATATATATGTGTGTGTAAACTCCAAATTACTGCCTGCAACAACATGGACCACATATGGAGCTAAAATACACTCGCCTGAAGCCAGCGTTAGAGCATATATATTGTTTTCTTTTTCTTCTAATGATGGTGGAGGCAAAGGCTACCATCTAAGCTAAGGCGGCGCTAGGAGCTTTTAGCAGGTTGCCACACTGGGGTAGAAACTGGTATACCAATCTCACCCAATGTGTTATCATAAAGATGAACTAGGCACTACTGCTTTGATAAACTGATCTTTGCTGCACAATGACAACCCAATTCTGCTGCATTTGCTTGAATGATTAAGTTCTTGGAAAGCTGCCGGAAGGGTTAAACGAAGAAAAAAAAATAGTGTAAAGTTGAGAACCCGAATTTGTTTGCTCCCCTCTCGGAGACTATAATCTAGAGAGGTTACAGTCAGCTGTGTGTGACAGGGAAGCGAGATCCACGCAGCTTTGTGTGCTTTAGCTCAGTTTAATCCCTGGATAAAGGTAGTGAGAGAGAATATCAACCGACACAAGAGACAGGCTGGAAAAAAAAAATTCTGGGCTTTATTTTGCAAGTATCTCTCCTGTTCAGAAGACTGCTATACAAGGAGGGTCAGTTCCCAGAAGTATTGTAACCTCTCAGTAGTGGGTGTAGTAAATGAAAAAAGATAAAAGAAGTATTAAAACAGAGAGAGAAAAAACTCATGTCACAACAAGGCAGGCGGCCCTTTAGCAAGTGCTAAATAGACATTTCTGAAAATATTAAGGAATTTCCTTTAAGAAATGGAGATAAGAAGCACTTAGCTGGGAAGGAAGAAAAAAAAAATTAAAAACATCTGCATATTACTGAGCCGGGTGATTGTTTAAGGACAAAGCTAGCAAATACTATACATTAGCATGGATCCAAGACATCAATAATGTCTTCATCAAACATGGAAAAGACTTACCGTGACACTTCTGAGGAATCATTCTAAGAGGTGTATTTGAGCAATGTAGCTCCTCAGTACAGACTGCCAGAACAATAGAGGCTTTGAAATATTCTAACCTTGTGTATCCGGCTTTTTGTAAAGTTCTAAAATTGTATAATTAGAAGCTCATTGAAGGCTGGAAGTGTTTGTTCCGAGACAGGTTCAAACTAATTTTATGCAGCGTTCACGCTCACAATATCATTCGCTAGACAGCGGCTATCAAATTCAATCTCCGTCAGTTCAGGAAGAGTCTTGAGAAGTCTGAGAAAAAAAAGGGATTATCCTATTATTCCTTATATTAAAAGATACATTGTAGTGTATCGTGCTCTTGATATTGATTTTCTCCAAAATTGTAACTATTTCTGAATATTGTTTTACTTTTTTTTTTTTGCAGTCATGTGACTTTCTAAGTGTCCAAGGCGGTCATGTGATGTAATCACATGTTCACCACTCTTAGCCCTTTGAAATATGTTTGGTCATTTTGCAATAAAGACCAGATGAAGGCACAGGTACGGCGCTGAAACGCGTCGCCTCTACATCAAATCGGCTTCCGGTGTATAGATATGATCCCTTATTTGGCTCTTCTGATTCATGTGTTTGAGGGAGTTACGGGAAATACTTGTGGGTCGAATTTTGGTCAACAGCTTTCAAAGGTGTTTGGGGACCTCAAAGGGTTTTCCGGGACTCAAATATTGATGACCTACCCTTAGGATAGGTTATCAATAGCTGATGGTGGGAGTCTGCCTACTGGGGACCCCCGTTGATTGACTGTTTGAAGAGGCAGCAGCTGTTCAGGTGAGTGTAGTGGCCTCTTTACTGCATACTAGGCAGCTGGCCATACATAACATAGCTGAGGTGTCTGGTATAGCAGCTACATCCTATTCAAGTGAATGGGACTAAACTGCTCTTAGGTCATGTGATGAATGAACATGATGTCACAGGCCTGAGAAAAGGCCGTAGCGCTCACTTGAGGGCTGTGGTTTCTTCAAAAGCAGATTGGTAAGAGGGCCCAAGTGGCAGGCTTGATATGATCAGATATTGATGGCCTATCCTGAGGATAGGTTATCAATATTGGAGATCCGGGAATCCCATTGGAGGTTTGAAAGAGGAGAGTTTGACACAGAGATTTAAAGAACATCAAAATGGGGGAAGATGTACCAAGCTAAGTCCACCAGGACTCTGGCTCTGTTTGCGCCAAAAAACTGGTGCCGATTTATTACGTTTTTTTGTATCTCCCTAGGCCATTTTGAAAAGTGTCTAGGAAAGAGGTGTGGCATAGAGAAAAAGGCCATGTCTTAAAATGTGCCTAAATTGTGCCAAACTTTTCGTGCAAAATATTGTTTTAAAGAAAGCCAAACAAGAGGTTGTGTGGGAAGAGAAAAGCATCTAATGTGTTTGTCAAGGAAAGCCAAATGTAGCATAGTCCTGTCTGGTTGAGTTTTAAGCAGTGAAAGACAATAGCAATAAATCTTCCCAGGAAATAGGTTTTCAAACAAATTCAAACTTGGCAAGTGCAAGAGTTTGCAGTTACACCCAACCCCTAACACAAAGCCCCTCTGCCATATAAGAAGCCGCCAGTATTATACATGGCAGATGGTAGGTGGGGGGCTCTGGAACAGATTTAGCATTGTGGCCCTAGGGCCTCAAGTTATGTCTCTGCTACCCCTCACCTCTTATTATTTGATCACATGTAGTAGGTGAAGATGACACATCACTTGACCATGATGACCAATCATTGCCCACAAAGGATAAAATTTCAGAGCTGGTATCATTGGATAGCTGTAGTCACATGGCATGTTGTCATTATGGACATGTCATTATTTTAGTTTGTTAAGAAAAAGTTTGGGAGGGAGCAGTCTGGGGAACGGTTTGAAATCAGTGATGTAAGCATATTGAAAAGTTCTGTATTTTAAAATGACTCAGTTACCATAACATGGTGAACCATTCAAGGGCAATACATTATTGGGACCGGTCTGCTATACTATTAGGCCAAGTGGCATAAGAAGTGTTGTAGAGTGGTTAATAGAACCAGTCTACTGTATTCATGAGGGTAGGATGATACATGGTGGCTGTTAGTCAATGAATAGTGTATATCTTGGGGCCCCCCAACTTCTCTTAACCACTTAACGCAGAGGAGTAACTTGAAGTTCCTGGGCCCCAATGCAAAACCTGTAACAGGGCCCCCAACTATAATGCTTTATTCATAGTACTGGGCTCCCTATATAGAGAAGAGAGGGCTTATAGGCCCCCTAAGGCCCCTGAGCCCGGCTGCTACCGCATCCCCTGCATCCCCTATAGTTATGCCAGTGGTGAGGGGTGAGAGTAGGTGGAGCTAACCCTTCATTCATACAATATACATCAATTAAGGGAATATCCTCCCCACTTCCTCCTGTTCCTCTTGAGCATTGACTTTTGGCCTCATGTGTACAGGCAAGTACACAGCGGCAGTTAATGGTGAGGGGAGTGGAAGAAGGTAGGAAGAGGTGGAGTGAACACTCCCACTATTATTACAGTGGCCACTTAAGCTAATTTACATATATTGTTCCCATGGAGCATTGCCAGTAAGCAGGAGTCCTTACACATACTTAATTAGAGCGTGATAATGAGTGTTGATCTACTATATTGGAGCTTGTTTAAATGGCCTTCTCAGAAGCCAATGAAGCTTGTATGGGTGACAAATGAACATTCCTATGATTGCTCATCCACCATACACTTTCTTCATGGTTGGCCGCACATTCCTGTTTACATGCAGAGATGTGTTGCTGAGAACAATGTTTTGGTGCCGCATAAAAGATACGATCACCCAACCAATGAGTGTTTGCTCATTTGTTATTTCTTTGCTGGTACATGTAAGAGGGACTTAAGTCTCCAATCACTACCTGAATTTCTTCCAACTGACGAGCAACAAGAGCCTCAAACAGTTGTCTACAGATGAGTGTCTCCTCCTGTTTTGGTTTGGCTAATATGAGAGAGAGCTAATTAGCATACTTTTTTCCCATACAGGATTGCCTATAAGTATGTCTCCACTAGAGAAGAGCGAGCATGCTCGGATACAGCAGTTACTTGAGCGAGCATCACTCTTCTCGAGTAACTGCTTACTGGTCCGAGCAGGCTCGGGGGGGGTGGTGCGGCGTGGGGTGCAGGGGTGAGCAGGGGACGGCGGGGGGTAAAGAGATCTCTCTACCCCCTGCTCACCCCTGCCGCCCCCCCTGAGCCTGCTCAGACCAGTAAGCAATTACTCGAGAAGAGCGGTTCTCGCTCGAGTAACTGCTTTATCCGAGCGTGCTCGCTCATCTCTAGTCTCCACACATTGCCTAAATCTTTTCAAAAAGACCCAGCACTCCCCAAGGCCTTATTTAGCCAAACAGCACAATATTTTTTGTTCACTGCTGTTAAAAATGGCCTGTCTTTGGCGAAGGTCAGTGGTGCTATCTGTACAGCTTTGTGCCATGGCCCTACTTACTGTATCCCCATTTTCCCCCATATTTACCTACCTTTATGTGGACAGCTCCTAGCACAGTCAATGTGTCAAGTGGGCAGTTCCCACCACTCACTCTCAATGGGTGATGTAACTGACAGTCTGATGTCACCCTTTGACAGTAAGTCATGGGGACCGCCCACTTGACACATTTACAGATCCTGGAGTTGGATCTAAGATGAGTGAAGGGAGACGAGTATGGAAAGAACAAAAAAAGTGAGTCAGTGGGCCATAACTGCAGAGCCAGCCTTACTGATTGTATCCAGTGACTGGTCCTGGTGCAGCATTATAGGGTGACAGATCTGCTTTAAGCCCATGGAAACCTAATATAATAACGGAGAAGACTTTTTTTTATATCTATCCTATATATGCAGGATGTTATTATTTTGGATATGTCCCAAATCTGCACTGTTCCAGTTTTCTATGTCTGCGAACAGATTTGTAAAACTCATCAAGTTGTTAAAACTTTCACTTTACAAAAAAAAAAATAATAATAATAAAATAAAACTGCGAGTGGAAGGGCGGTATATTATAAGGTAAATGGACAACGGGGGAATTGTGGGAAACATTGAACAATGTGAAATTAGTGCACTTCATACAAGGCGATGTGTACATCACTGTACGTTTGGATGGCCATTTCACAGTGAGCGTCTTTGAAGCCTATAAAGTATAAAAATTTAATCATTAGCCGTCTCCTGAGGATGGAGACATAATACCTATAGGACAGCTTACAGATTTCCTGTCAGAAGTGAGAGAGGCTCTATAGTAATGTTCCATGAATAGTATAGATCCATTGCGCTCACATTCTGAACGGAGAATTGTACTTAGGAGGTTTACATTGAATGCTGAATTATAAACTGTTAAAGATGTTGACGCTGGGAAAATAATGAGATAGATGAACACAATGGGTTATTCGCAGTCCTATGAAAAACCACGGATGATAAAGCCAATGTTAAAAAATGGGGCGGCACTACAGTTATAGACAAACCGGAGCAAGTTCAGAGAAGAGTTACCAAGATGGTGAGCGGTCTGCAAATCATGTCCTATGAAGAACGGGTAAAGGATCTGGGAATGTTTAGCTTGCACAAAAGAAGGCTGAGAGGAGAGTTAATAGCGGTCTACAAATATCTGAAGGGCTGTCCCAGTGCAGAAGGATCAGCCCTATTCTCATCTGTACAAGGAAAGACTAGAAGCAATGGGATGAAACTGAAAGGGAGGAGACACAGATTAGATATTAGACAGTGAGGGTGATCAATAAGTGGACCAGGTTACCACAGGAGGTGGTGAGTTCTCCTCCAATGGAAGTGTTCAAGCAAAGGCTGGACAAATATCTATCTGGGATGATTTAGTGAATACTGCATTGATCAGGTGGTTGGACCCGATGACGCTGGAGGTCCCTTCCAACTTTACCATTCTATGACCATATGTAATCATAGAAAATAGATATCAACCCACCGGAGTGTACAGGAGTTCACAAAAATCCAAGTATGCTTGACAATTATCAATAAAACAGGTCTTATACCCAGTCTCAAGAACATCCACCACACAGGGATGAGCACCAGCTCAAATTCCGGTACACCAATCCAGGGACCGGTCATGCAATAATAAAGTAAAACATGCAAAAATCATGGGCTGCGCTCTGGATAGTGACCGTTATATAATGTGGGCGATTAGCAACATATGTCTACTTACTTTACTGAGGATATAGATGCCACTCCCCACTTGCTTCAAGTTTGCTCATCAATAATACAGTTGGTCCAAATTACAAGTGCACCACACGTTTATTGGCATCAGGCACAGACAACTTCAATACATCTGCAGTGTCCCATAGGGTGACCCCGGACACATGACATACGCTGAGGCGCTGGAATGGTAAGATGCTGGCTTGTTACGGTGGCACTTACCGTGCCCCCCTCCTGGAGGGATGCACGTAGCCAAGGCCAGGGCAGTAGTGGGCCTCTTCTGGACACCCATGGCATGGGGATGCCCAACAAACAGGATAACAGGTGTGGAGTAATTTATCACGGGTGACGCCACCATTCCGGTACCCCCCGGCATGGACATTGGCAGGGAAATATATGAGCCACAGACAGTTCATTAGTACTTCAGGTCCCCGTGAATGGTCAGGGCCTGGAATAACTTTACTCAACATAATTTTGGTAAAATACAAGGCACAATTTAAAGTGATGACAGTGCAGGCAAGAAACAGACTTGATAGTAGTATCTCCACACGGTGACCCAGACTTCAGATCAACCCGTGTGTGACAGACAGAAGGGGTGTACCTCTACGCGGTGATACAGACTTCAGACAGCTGCATAGGAAAGTGTAAGATGTATAGTATCTCTGCACCGGGCCTTGATGCGCACTTGCTCATGCCTGCTTTTGCTCTTCTTAGATAGGGCTCACTCTTTTCTCACATGTACATCCACAACAGGAAAACCTCTCCTCCTCTTCCATGCTTCACTACACAGGGGCTTAAGGTGCCCCCATATAGCTGGACCTCCCGACCACCACTCCTGTCCTTAGTTGCCCACACGAACATAACAATCCCCTGTCTCAGCAGTTACAGAGGACTGTGATGCTATCCCATTGCTTTCAATGGGAAGGGGGGGGGGGGGTTAAATATAAGCCCTACCCCCAAAATTATCCCTGGCTGTTAAAAAAAATAAAAAATTAACTCACCTAGAGGCACTGTTCTGCTTTTCTTCTCGTCCCCATCAGCCAGGGATTGAAAAATCCCCACCTCCAGAAAACGCTGCCTCTGATTGGCTGAGCGCTGTGACCAATTGATACAAGAGGGCAGGAATATAAACCAGATATCCCTCAACCATGCAGAGTCCGGACTGATATACACGTATCATGTGGACTGACATCCTGTATTTGACTTTCTTGTGTAGGAATTAACACTAAGCAACCACCCCCTCCCCTCATTATAAAGGGGATTTGTGAGTGGTTGTCTCATCAGTGTGTGTGTTTTTGGCTCCTCCATATAGCAGTCTGGATCTGCGTGTTTGAGGGATATCTGGTTATATGTCTGCCCTCTTGTATCAATGTATTAGTGAGTATGAAGCCACTTTTTGTGAATTTTTTTTTTTCTGTTTGATAATTCCCTTTCTGTGATTTTATATTGGGAGAACGAGTAAAATAAAAAACACATCCTCACACCCCGCAGTGCATTGCTTCCCCATAGATACTCTGGAACTCTGTTAACATTGGCCGCAGAAGTCATGGTTGTTTACCAACATGAACACTGCAGTCAATAGAGGCCGGACAGGAATGTCATCAGTGATGTCTAGAGATGAGCGAGTATACTCGCTAAAGGCAATTGCTCGAGCGAGCATTGCCTTTATTGAGTACCTGCCCTCTCGAGACCGAAGGTTCGGGTGCCGGCAGCGGGCAGGGAGCTGCGAGGGAGAGCGGGGCGGAACGGAGGGGAGATCTCTCTCTCCCTCTCTCCCCCCCGCTGACTGCCGCTACTCACCGCTCCCCCGCGCCGACACCCGAACCTTCTGTCTCGAGCGGGGGAGATACTCGGTAAAGGCAATGCTCACTCGAGCAATTGCCTTTACCGAGTATACTCGCTCATCTCTAGTGCTGTCCCATAAACCTGCCTCAGGGCTTCTACTTTAAGATGATTCACTAAGTGATAGCGTCAATTAAAAATAAACTTTATTTGTATATATTAAAATATTAAGAATCATCAGACTCAATCATGTATCCCAAATAGCTACATTAGAAGCCCACGTGACAGGTTTACGGACCGTCACCAGACCCTCTGGCTGGGTGACGTCACTTGTCAGGCGCCACAGCGCTGCACTGATGGTCTGGCGCTGCAGTGAATGTATTACTTTTATATAGTTTGGGGGAGCCCCAAACTATTTGAAAGAAATGAGTTGGAAAACCCCATTAATCTCTTAAAGGGGTTGTCCCGCGCCGAAACTGTTTTTTTTTTTCAACCCCCCCCCCCCCCCCCCGTTCGGCGCGAGACAACCCCGATGCAGGGGTTAAAAAAGATCACCGGACAGCGCTTACCTGAATCCCCGCGCTCCGGTGACTTCTTACTTACCCGGGAAGATGGCCGCCGGCATCTTCTCCCTCCGTGGACCGCAGGGCTTCTGTGCGGTCCATTGCCGATTCCAGCCTCCTGATTGGCTGGAATCGGCACGTGACGGGGCGGAGCTACACGGAGCTACACGGAGCCCCATTGAGAAGATAAGAAGACCCGGACTGCGCAAGCGCGTCTAATTTGGCCATTAGACGGCGAAAATTAGACGGCAACCATGGAGACGAGGACGCCAGCAACGGAACAGGTAAGTGAATAACTTCTGTATGGCTCATAATTAATGCACAATGTACATTACAAAGTGCATTAATATGGCCATACAGAAGTGTATAGACCCACTTGCTGCCGCGGGACAACCCCTTTAATGACATGGCTTATTTTGGCGTTGAGGACCAAACGATTTTTGGTGTTTTTTCATCTCCATTTTTCAAAAGCCATAACTTTTTTATTTTTCTGCCGACGCGGCCGTATAAGGGCTTGTTTTTTGAGTGGCGAACTGAAGTTTTTATTGGTACCATTTTTGGTTACATAGATTTTATTGTAAAACTTTTATTTTTTTTATGATCGTAGGGAGAGAAAACGCATCAATTCTGCCATAGATTTTTTGTTTTTTTAAAAGCGTTAAAGGGGTTGTCCCGCGCCGAAACGGGTTTTTTTTTTTCAACCCCCCCCCCGTTCGGCGCGAGACAACCCCGATGCAGGGACGTACAGAAAGCTCACCGGAGCGCTTACCTTAATCCCCGCGCTCCGGTGACTTCTATACTTACCTGTGAAGATGGCCGTCGGGATCCTCTGCCTCCGTGGACCGCAGCTCTTCTGTGCGGTCCACTGCCGATTCCAGCTTCCTGATTGGCTGGAATCGGCACGTGACGGGGCGGAGCTACACGGAGCTACACGGAGCCCCATAGAGAACAGGAGAAGACCTGGACTGCGCAAGCGCGGCTAATTTGGCCATCGGAGGGCGAAAATTAGTCGGCACCATGGAGACGAGGACGCTAGCAACGGAGCAGGTAAGTATAAAACTTTTTATAACTTCTGTATGGCTCATAATTAATGCACAATGTATATTACAAAGTGCATTAATATGGCCATACAGAAGTGTATAGACCCACTTGCTGCCGCGGGACAACCCCTTTAATTATACAGTATAAATGATACACTACATTTTTTTCTGCGGGTCGGTACGGTTATGATACCAAAATTCTTTTTTTTTTTCCCCACTTTTCCACAATAAAAACCCTGTTTTTGGAAATTATTTTTTTATTATTTTTTATTTTTTCTAAAATCATTGCATTCAAAGTCCTGTAACTTTTTTTATTTTGCCATGGACGGAGCTCTCTGAAGGCTTATTTTTTGCGAGATGAGCTGTAGTTTTTATTGGTACCATTTTGCGGTACATACGTTTTTTTTTTTTTAAATTAGCATTTTGCCTCAGTTTTTTAGCGTTTTTTTAAAACGCTTTTTGCCGTGCAGGATAAAAAGCATGTTTGATTTATCGTACGTGTCTTTACGGACATGACAATACCAAGTACGTGGGATTTTTAATTTTTTATGCTAAAATGAGAAAAAGCATAAAAAAGGGTTTTTTTTTTAGTTTTTTTTATATTTTTATTTTTTGTACTTTATTTTGCTCTTATTTTTAAACCATCTATGTCCCTCTGAGGGACTTTCACTGCAGCATTGATGATCGCTACGATGATCGCTTATTACAGCGATCCTAGGCAATGGCAATACAGGACGCCAGGATCTGGCGCCCTGTTCCCAAAGCAACCAGTCAGGCTCTCTGCGATAACATCGCAAAAGCCGGCTGAAGTCACACAGGGAGCAAGCTCCCTCTGTGAACCCTTTCTATGCCGCGATCTACTTAGATCGCGGCAGAGAAGGGGTTAACAGCGGGGGGCGCATCTCCGATGCACCCCCGCTGTTGCAGCGGAAAGCCGGCAACTAGTGACAGCCGATGTGTGAATGGGATAACAAGCGCCAATCAACAAGATCTGCGCTCGTTTAACTGTCCTTCACATAGGCTAATACAGAATGTCTAGGAACAAATGATTGTACATATGATCACTCATGTCCCACATGAGATAGGCTGGTGACAACGATGATTCAGGTCAATAAATGAACATTTGCTCAGTTGATCGGACAAACAGCTCTATGAATATAACTGCTGGCTCATCGGACTGTGTAAAAGGCGCTTTATTAGACCTCATGTCCACGGGGAAATTCAGGCCTGCAGGGATTCTCCATGCAGAATCCCGCTGCAGGTCCCTCCTTTCCCGCAGACATGAGGCCACAAAATCAGATATATTCACCTGTCTGGACGCTGCAGATCTCCCCTCCTTTGCAGCCGGATCTTCTTTCTTCGGCCTGGCGGATGTGCTTGGGATGCCGGCAGCGTGCTGCCCGCATGCGCCGTGTACATATTTTTTCTTTTGAATGCCTGCTTTCCCGCGGTCCTGCAGCACAGCAGAAATACAGCTGCGGATGAGCCGCGGGATCGGACGGCTCCCATAGTCTTCAATAGAAGCCGCGGGAGCCATCCACACTGGAGACCGGCACGAAAATGGAGCATGCTGAGAGTGTTTTCCCGCACGTGCAGGATGTCCATGATCTCGCGCGTCAGGGAAAAATGACATCCGCAGGTATTTAATTACCTGAGGGTGTCTTATGCATCTCTATGGGCGCAGATCTGCTGAAGATATTAGAATTTCCCCGTGGACATGAGGCCTTAGTTGAGATTTTCAGTATAGCATAGGCTGCAGATAAACCTATTTCATTATCTCTTATTAATGTAGTTGTATGCAACAAAATAACTACATGTGCAGATCAGATGGGAGAATGGTGGGCCAGAGCCGTCGATGAGGGTGGAACCTAAGGCAGCACTGTTGGAACAGTCGGCTCCACCCCCTGCTGTTCTAATGCTGCATATGTCAATATGTGCAAAAACCTTTGTGGTGCCCACATTTAACTACCCTGTTCCCCCAAAATGAAACCTACCCTGAAAATAAGCCCTACCCAGATTTTTCCGGATTTTCGGGGAAGCTTGAAATACAAGCTCTACCCCAAAAATAAGCCCTAGCTGCATTACATTAAAAAAGGAATACGTTGCCTAGTAGGCTCGGTCCAGGTCCCTCCCGCTGCTCTCCGGAGCTCCAACATGCTTCTTGCAGTCCTCGGCCGCCCACAGAAGATCACTTCCTGGTTATGGGATTCATAAATCCCACCTCCAGCAAGTGATTGGCTCTTATTGGTTCATCGAGCGCTGCATTGATTGGCTGAGCAGTGGTCAAAGACCTGATCACACCTATCGGGTTATGGAGGCGGGATTTATGAATTGGTCAATCAATGCCGCGGCTCAGTGCGTCAGAGCTCCGGAGAGCAGCAGGGGGGACCTTGACCGAGCCTGCTAGGCAAGCATAATGACATGTCCCCTGAAAATAAGACCCAGCACCTCTTTTGGGGCAAAAAAAATACTATAAAACAGGGTCTTATTTTCGGGGAAACACAGTAGTGGGACTCAATCCCCACCTGACCCACTGTTGCAGTTACATAAGGCTGGGGTCACACGAGATGGAATACCAGCAGAATTCTCGTGGAAAGGCCGCATGAAAAACCACGAGAGTTCCACTGGAAAAGCGCAGCTTCAAAACCCATAGCCTTTAGCTTCGGGTTTTGTAGCTGTTTCGCCATCGGCATTTCACTCCGGCCACCCCTGCCCATAGAGAGAAGAGAGGCCACTGCGGAAATGGAAAAAGAATTGACATGCTGCATCTTTGTTTTCCGCGCCGCATGTCTGTTTCTGCGCGGCTTGGCCGCAGCGCGTGGACGAGATTTTTGCAAAACCTTGTCCACTTTGCTAGCTAATCCCGGAATTGTTGTGCGGAAATTCCACGGCAATTCCACCCCGTGTGAACCCAGCCTAAAGGTTTGGTGGTCTACAGCTAGACTACATGCAACTGCAGGCTGTGATGACAACACACCTCGGCAGCCTGCACCAGCTGAGGGCATCTCAGGACTATAAAGTAAATGGTGAGCAAGGGAGCTAAAGGCTGAGCAATCAGTTCTTCCAATCCAGTTGTGATTTTAACAGGTACATTGTATGAATCAGTCTGGGTTGATTGGTTGAAGCCTCCTAGGTCCCAAATGTGGTGGAGGCCAAGCAGCACATGTGCAATGTCTCCTCACTATAATCCAGCCCTGGATCGCTCTTCGGTGCGCATGTCTTTGGAATGACTAAACAAGCGAATGAACAAAATTTGAACTTATTGGCCAGCATAAAGTGTGCGAACGGGCTAATCCTGTCATTTTTCGCACATGCAAACAATTTCTCACCACGTGTAAAAGTACCCTAAGGGCTCCGACAGACAAGCGTATGTACAAATACGCTCACCTCAGCGCAACGTATTTGTACAGTGAAGTGCATGCGTATCGGACCATAGTACTGTACATTTCTGCGCATGCAGGATCTGTTCATATGTGCGCACGGTAACCCCCTGGTCTGATCTAAAAGGCTATTTAGCCTAATGAGGTTAAGATGTGTTCTTTACCCCGCGGTTTTGCGCAGTGTTTCACACACCAAGTGTACATTTTCACATCTTCCATAAACTTCTATGGGGACCCTTGGTGGGTAAATATGCAGGAAAATAGTCCTAAGGTCCTAAGCAACCATTGACATCAATAGGTTCTATTCTCTGCGTGTTGTGTGCATATATTTTGGTATATAAAGGAGCCCTAAGACTGCCTGATACTCATGAACCCATCAGCAATGGGTACAATTTCGCTTTCATGGGTCACAGTGGGTACAACTTGCTACTGCACAGAATCAAGAAGGGTAAGGGCTACGTCTTTGGCCTAGAACTAACTGGGGCAACAAGCTCCTCATTGGTCCTTGCAGTGCCACCACTACCTTTCATGGTTTCCACTCTCAACTATGGGCATTGGCTGAAACAGCGGAGAACTCACCCATGCAACGCAACACTTCTAACAAGTGAAATAAATTGCAGCAGCCTTTTTGATTATTCTCAGTGCCAATATGCTCAGTCCCAAGCAACTGGATACTTGCTTGCAGGGGCGTAACTATAGGGGATGCGGTTGCACCCGGGCCCAGGAGCCTTAAGGGGCCGATAAGGCCTCACTTCTCCATATAGGGAACCCAGTACTATGAGTAAAGCATTATAGTTAGGGGCCCTGTTACAAGTTTTGCATCGGGGCCCAGGAGCTTCAAATTACGCCTCTGCTTGCTTGACTTGAAGTTCTGTGTCTTTACTCCACTCTATCAGACACAGTGTAGAGATCAGATGTGGAGGGGCTACTATTCATGGTCCAATCATCCATATGTTGAGTCTGTAATGTAGGTGCACTGTATAAAATTCAGACCAGATTGCCCATGACAGATTGTCACACAGCAGGTTTGGCCTACTGTGCCACTGACTGATTTGACTCTGGGCTACTCTTTAGGGCAGTACCCAGAGGTCCCCTGAATGTTACCCTTTTTTGAGGGGTCTAGTCTTCACTGCAGGGGCCCTCAGACCATTACCCTAGGAATAGTCTTGGCGCAGTGGCAACTAATATGGGCAGGACAGGGTTAATGTAGAAATGCACCAAAAAGGACAGGCAGAGACCTATTCAATATAACAATTCATGGTCAAGACAGGCAAAGGTTATGTAAAATGGTCAGCAGTGCTCCCCAACTCCAGTCCTCAGTGACCGTCAACAGGTCATGTTTTCAGGATTTCCTCAGTGTTGCACAGGTGATGTAATTATTGTCCGTGCCTCAGTAATTGCCACAGCTGTTGTTTCCATGGGATATCCTGAAAACATGACCTGTTGGTGGTCTCTGAGGACTGGAGTTGGGGACCCCTGAGATAGAGGGTTAGGGCAGGCAACAATCAGGCAAATCGGAGTCAAAGAACAAGTCGAGGCCAGGACAAGTAGGTTTCAGGAAAGCTGGGCAAATACGCATTGGTCAAAACAAGAACTAAAAACATCTTTACAGAACCATACGGAACCTATCGCTCAGATATTCTCCAGTGAGGGTGCCTTAAATAACCCAACCACCACCAGGGTTGGCTGGGACAGGAATGCTGGGTGTGCAAGCTGGCATTTTAAGGGGCGACCCAGCTTTTCGTATGAATTCTATGAGAGACACAGACAGCTGATTGGACAGTGTGGCTTTTGTTGCACAGAAGGAACAAAGGATGCCGTTGGAAGTATATAAACAAGACATATAATAATAATATTTTTATATGTGATCTTCATTTTGTTGCAGTTTATAGTGGGAGATATATTTATTTATACATTTTTTATTATCTTCTCTTTGGACATGTACTTTAATTGTTCTTCTTATTACTCAGAAGTGTTTCTATTTCCTTGCTTTAATATGTGGGGTTTAATGTTTTAATATTTTCACTTATATTATTTATTTTAGTTTTATTGCCTCTTCTTCCTTCTTAATGTGAGGGGGGCAGTACTTCCGGGTTGCTGATGTCACACACGCCCCAATTCCCATGCTCCCAGTCATTTTAAGTAAGCTGACTGCACTCCTATGTTTTAATGTGATCTGATGAAAGCGCCATTCTGACACTGAAACGCGTCATCCAAATAAAAGGATTCTTCGTCATCCTGCTTAGCCTTCCAGTGCTTTTCCTCCTTCTTTACCTGTCTGTGTCTTCTATAGGCCCCACATGTGCATCCGCCTCACCTCTTAAAGGGCCAGCATACACCCATAAGTCCTGTCCCCATCCAATTTTGAGTCCCACCATATATACCATGCATCTTCTTTGACCAGACCACCACCTAGTTGACTTGGAACGGTCATCTCAGAAATGTTTCACTTGCATATAGTTTTTTTGGTCTTACGGAAAGACAATGAAGTCCAGATTGCTGATTGTCATCCTGCCAAGATTCTAAAATGCGACAGATTTGCAGTTTACAAGAGGGATAAAATGAATTAAATGGCAGTTTTAGTTTAATTGATGAGACACGGTGAGTAGGGGGATACGGAATATTTACAGCTCTATACGTGTGATGTTTTGAATAGATCTGAGGCCTTTAAGTGCCATCTGTCATTCACCGCACGGTCGTCTTTTCTCCTGCCTCGCCTTCCTATCACCTCGGCTTGTCTGCCTAACTTGTCCTATTATGTTGTGCTAAGCTGAGTCATTGTTTCAAACAGGAGGTGACATGTTAATAGCTTAATAGTATAATCTCACAAATAATAATACGCTGTCACACTGTCTGAAGCGCAGTGTTTACAGGAGACGCGGTAATGTATGATGACAGTAATCTGAATAAAAATGAATTTACTGCTGTTGTCTCATTTGCAGTAAATTTTCACATCTTTCATGCACAACTGCTACGCCGTGACCTCGTTCATTATTGTCTTCTAACGTAGCTGCCGCTGTGTGCTTCAAGCCGAAAGACGGAAAATATGAAAGAAGAGCCTACAGCCTGATAATACGAGGGCTCCTGGAATACACTTCACACGGAGAAGAAAATATCTCACTTATTTCTATTGACTGAGGTGGCAAAAATTCGGGTCGGACCATTTTCATTAGGATGAGCGGAAGGTGCAGATTGAAAAACAGAAACGTTATGATTATGTATTAGCGTCGGTAAAATGTGTCAATTCACATTATGAGAGAGGGAGATGTGAAGGTAAAGAAATGGCAAAAAAGTATTGCGGTGCTGTTAGTGATACGGGCTGTAATAATACAGATGGAAGCGAAGCACAGAATCTCCATTGGCAGTATCGATAGAAAGACTAGCGCAACATGCATCTCTATTATTCCCGTCAGAATGATGGAAAGCACAAGGGAACCTGATGGAGCCCATTATAAGTCAATGGAGTCCTCTGGGCGTCGGTGGTATTCCCGTCAGAATGATAATGCAAAGCACAAGGGAACCTAATAGATCACATTATAAGTCAAAGCAATCTTCTGGACGCCAGTGGTAATCTCATCAGAATGATTGAAAGCACAAGGGAACCTGATTGATTCCATTATAAGTCAATAGAGTCCTCTGGGTGCTGGTAATATTCCTGTCAGAATGATAGAAAGCACAAGGGAACCTGATGGATCCCATTATAAGTCAATGGAGTCCTCTGGGTGCTGGTAGTATTCCCGTCAGAATGATAGAAAGCACAAGAGAACCTGATAGATCTCATTATAAGTCAATGGAGTCCTCTGGGCGCCAGTGGTATTCTCATCAGAATGCTGGAAAGCACAAGGGAACCTGATGGATCCCACTATGAGTCAATGGAGTCCTCTGGACAATATTATTATTCCCGTCAGAATGATAAAATGCACAAGGGAACCTGATAGATCTCATTATAAGTCAATGGAGTCCTCTGGGCACTGGTAGTATTCTCATCAGAATGCTGGAAAGCATAAGGGAACCTGATGGATCCCATTTTAAGTCAATGAAGTCCTCTGGACACCTGTAGTATTCCCGTCAGAATGCTGGAAAGCACAAAGGAACCTGATGGATCCTATTATGAGTCACTGGAGTCCTCTGGGCACTGCTAGTATTTCCTTCAGGATGATAGAAAGCACAAGGGAACCTGATGGATCCTATTCTAAGTCAAAGGAGTCTTCTGGATAAGAGTGGTATTCTCATCAGGATCCTGGAAAGCATAAGGGAACCTGATGGAGCCTATTATAAGTCAATGGAGTCCTCTGGGTGCCTATGGTATTCTTGTCAGAATGATAGAAAGCACAAGGGAACCAGCTGGATCCCATTATAAGTCAATGGAGTCCTCTGGGCACTGGTAGTATTCCCGTCAGAATGATAGAAAGCACAAGGGAACCTAATGAATCCTATTATAAGTCAATGGAGTCCTCTGGGTACTGGTGGTTTTCCCGTCAGAATGATAGAAAGCACAAGAGAACCTGATGGATTCCATTATAAGTCAATGGAGTCCTCTGGAGACTAGCTGTATACCCATCAGAATGATGGGAAGCACACCAGAACTTGATGAATCCCATTATAAGTCAATGGAATCCTCTGGGCTCCTGTGGTTTTCCCATCAGAATGATAGAAAGTGTTACGGCTATTGGGTGTGGACCCACTGTTCCAACTTACCAGCTAGGCCGTGATCCTGAACCAGTGAGGTTAGCAGCTGATCCCAGTGGATGTATGTGTTGGAGCACAATGCTAAAAGTCTGTCCGATCTGTGAGCAAGAGAGGTACAAGGAATACCAAATATAGATAGAGACTAATGTCCTATGATAGGCTATGGGAGATTGGGGTTTTGCCCTAAACTGAAAAAGGGTTAGGGGAAAAGTTCTGCCTAGAAGCAGGGCAATCGTTCTGACAAGAACTGCCCTGCAGTCTTCACCTGGGGTCTGTCAATCCCTGAGACAGCACAGGAAAGGTGATATGAAAAACTAAATGCACACAGAGAAAAAAACATAAACAAAAGGGACTCACCACAGAGATAAATACAAAACAAGGCAGGACGGCACTTTGGAACACGAACATGGGAGAAATACATGATGGAAAGCAACTACATGGTGTATTTTAGTTACAAACCAACATAGGACACGCTAAGGCTAAGGCGTGTATATATATATTAGATGCTCCTCCTTGTAGCGGCTTGCTATGGGGGAAAAAGTTCTGAGTAATGCGTGACTCTTGTAAGTGTTCTGACTGCTGGAATTCATGTGACTGTCACTCTACATTTTTCCTCACAGGGGATTAAGTAAGCTGTATGATATATATGATACCCATGGATGTTAAAATGCTATGCACACTATGATGTACTATGACAGCACTGTGTACATTATCCTTATATTATGATGCTGTATTTATTATTTCTGTACTTTGACATTAATGAGATGCTAGCTGTGTTGTTTATTCTCTCTGTACTGTGACATCACTCTGTTTATTATCCCTGTGCTGTGACATCACTATGTTTATTATCCCCGTACTGTGCCACACTGTGTTTACTATCCCTGTACTGTGCCACACTGTGTTTACTATCCCTGTACTGTGACGTCACTGTGTTCATTATTTCTGAACTGTGACATCACTGTGTTTATTATCCCTGTACTGTGGCATCACTCTGTTTATTATCCCTGTACTGTGACATCACTGTGTTTATTATCCCTGTACTGTGGCATCGCTGTGTTTATCATCCTTGTGCTGTGACATCACTCTGTTTATTATCCCCGTACTGTGCCACACTGTGTTTACTATCCCTGTACTGTGCCACACTGTGTTTACTATCCCTGTACTGTGACGTCACTGTGTTCATTATTTCTGAACTGTGACATCACTGTGTTTATTATCCCTGTACTGTGGCATCACTCTGTTTATTATCCCTGTACTGTGACATCACTGTGTTTATTATCCCTGTACTGTGGCATCGCTGTGTTTATCATCCTTGTGCTGTGACATCACTCTGTTTATTATCCCCGTACTGTGCCACACTGTGTTTACTATCCCTGTACTGTGACATCACTGTGTTCATTATTTCTGAACGGTGACATCACTGTGTTTATTATCCCTGTACTGTGATATCACTGTTTATTTTCTTTGTACTGTGACATCACTGTGTTTACTATCCCTGTACTTTGATATCCCTGTGTTTACTATTCCTGTGCTGGGAGATCACTATGTTTATTCTCCGTGTACTGTGACATCACTGCTTATTATCCCTGTACTGTGACATCACTGTGTTCATTATTTCTGAACTATGACATCACTGTGTTTATTATCCCTGTACTGTGACATCACTCTGTTTATTATCCCCGTACTGTGCCACCCTGTGTTTACTATCCCTGCACTGTGACATCACTGTGTTCATTATTTCTGAACTGTGACATCACTGTGTTCATTATCCCTGTACTTTGACATCCCTGTGTTTACTATTCCTGTGCTGTGACATCACTATGTTTATTCTCCCTTTACTGTGACATCACTGGATTTACTATACCTATACTATGACATCACTGTGTTTACTATCCCCGTACTGTGACATCTGCAAATCTACAGACAGATGGCAGTCCAGCATCCACATACTTATGGACTGAGGAGTTTTAGGCATCCACATAGCTGTGGATGGAATGGACGGGCAAGACAAGGCTCTAGCATCCACCTACCATGGGACGAAGGAGAACTAACAGGACATGGCTCACCAATGGATGGGTGGAACAAACAAAAATGGACGCCGGCATCCCATCCAACTACGAATTGGATGGGTGGATCAGATATACGAGCTGATGCAAATGAATACATGAACTAAAAGAAATACGGATAGACTGATGGACAAACTGACTAAACACAACACAGCATGCATACATCACCATGACAGACAAACTGGAGCCAGATGAATAGAGTGACTTGTGCACTGCAACAGACATAGGCAAAATGACCAGCGGCTATGACAGGGTGGGGTCAGGTTATAGAGCATCAAATTATCACTGATTGGCCAACCAGGACAACCTCCTCCCTGACAACTAATCAGACCATGCACTGCAGGGGATGATGCAGGAGGCAAGAGAAAAGGGGAACCCTATGATATTCCCAACAGCCAACACAATGAACCTCTGCAGTGATGGCAGCCTGCAACTAGAACCACTGCTACTAGATGCAAAGGTGATTGGCTCGTCAGACTATGGCAGAACAGACGAATCCACGGACAGTCCTGACTGCAAGCCTCTGGTTCGGGCTGGAAAGAATGGCTCTTATAGGCTTCCAGAGAATCAGAAATGTTTTGGGATGGAAATTTTTTCCAAACTGATAAACTATAAACTGATAATTACCATCATATTATTCTCTTTAGAGCACTATTATTTAGAGAATGTATCCTTTAATTACCAACCTAACCCAATCCTAACAAATGATGTGGGATAAACAGACAAATCTCACCATGCCCTTTCTCCCACAAGTTCAATACCCCTAAATGCACATTTTTCATATTAAATATGGAAGTACTAGAGAAAGATAGAGCCAACACTAGGAAAATCTCTTATACTAGAAGAAATTTCATAGCACCACCGTTGTTCGCAAAGCCTACCTTCCTGTTAACATGGGAAAAAGAACTAAAAATAACTCTATCTCCAGAGGACTCTAAACTAATACTAAAACTGGCTTACGGCTTGTCCATGTGTGTCTTGATGCAAGAAAGCCACTTTAAACTGCTAGTTAGGTGGTACAAAACCCCCCAATGGCTAAAGGCCTACAAATTAGCCGCCCACGACAGATGCTGGAGGTGTGACGCAGAAGTGGGCTCCTTCTTACACATCTGGTGGGAGTGCAGACTGATTTCTCCCTTCTGGAAGGAGGTGGAGGGGGACCTGAGAGCCCATTCACCCAACTTGGTAATCACACCAGAAATGATCTTCCTATGGAAACCTTCCACAAATTTTCATCCCTGTAGAAATAAATTGATAGCCTTTGCGATAGATGCAGCCAAGACCCTGATCCCCTTAAACTGGCTACAACAAAAACCACCATCCCTCACGCAATGGAGAGAAAAGATGGATTTGATATGTAATCTTGAAGAGTTGACAAGCTGGGCAAAAGGCACACACAAGGACTTCATTCTCACATGGTACCCCTGGAGAGAGGCAAGGAGGGGACACTAAGACCCATTAGGGCAGGGCTGTGGACCGTAGAAACCTGACCTGTTTCCCCTTAATCGAGAGGCACATCTGTCGGGATGGAGGAGACCCCGGGCGTTGATACGGAGGTGGATTTAGCGAGGCTGTCGGAGCAACAGGACCTAGACAGAGAGGAGAAGAGCAACTACAGGAAAAGCGGTCTATCACACCGCTACCCGCAGAGTCCATCCGCTCCCCCCTTCTTGTCGCCTGTCTCCTGTCTTGTCTCTTGTCCAGTCTCATTCCAAGTGCCCCCCCCTCCCTCCCCCCCACCCCCCCCAACCAGCTTACCTATCCCTTACTTGATGAATACTGCAACCCGGCAGTTAAGTCTAGAGTGTTTTTCTATCTCTATCTCAGGCGAAGTTAGCGTCATATCCTCAGTTTATATCCTTTTTCTCCCTGTCTTCGCAATTACAGTGTTTGAATATATTTTGTCTAAATAATAAGAAAAAAGCAGTTTTTGCCTTGCTTTTATGCAATGTGTGTTTGAAAAATGTAATGAAAACCCGAATAAAAATTGATTTATAAAAAAAAAAAAAAAAAAAAAAATATGGAAGTACCTCAATCATGCAGACAATGTATGTGCACATAAACTGTGCATGTGCAGTGTCCCGTAGGGTGACCCCGGACACAGGCTATACGTTGAGGAGCTGGGAGGGCAAGATGGACACTGGTCACGGTGGCACTTATCACGCTCCCTCCCAGAGGGACGCACGTAGCCTTGGCCAGGGCAGCGCTGGCCCTCTTCCGGGCACCCCTCAGAAATTAGGGAACCGCTCTTTCTCCTCCATTTTTCACCACATAGGAGTTGAAGGAGCCCCATGAGGCTGACACTCTCAATGGAACTCCCAGAGTCGAAGAACCAAAAAAACAGAACTCAACACATCCAAAGCACTCATATTTATGTCTTCACTCACACCACGTAACAAAACAAATTGATACATTGCAAGCATCTCCCAGTCTCTTTCAAACACTTAACTCCTCATTTGCTGCAGCTGTACAATAAATATAACAGAATGACAAGACACTTTTGCACAGCACACCTGCAAAAGACATTACATGTATGACTCTTATGGAGGGGCCAGCAACATAGACGTCTGGCCACTACACACGCGCAACCTCTTGTGTCACCTCTGGACCCAATTCGGTGACTCTGAAGGTTCCATAAGTGTGGCCATTTAACAAGCCAGTTTGGGTGTTTCGGTATTAGTGTATCTTGACGCCACCAGGAAGTCCTGATGGAGCCAAGATTGACATGGGGATGACACCCCCTGTACCTAATTGGATGGAGAGCAGGCTGTGCTGTAGTTCCTTGCTTGGGAGGCAGAAGGTGGAATCCCCCAGAGTATGAAGCGTCCTCTCCTGCCGCGCCGGCGCTGCCTCGCAAGAGCCCCCCTCCCAGCCGATGTCACGTTCAGCCCACAGCAGGGAGGCCACATGGCCGGCGCCACACACACGTGGAGCCAGCTGCAACCCAGTGCAGGAGCACACACTGAGGACCCCCGACAAGCGGCCACCGTTGGACTCCCCGACCTTTTACATGGGTGCTGCTGGAGTCAGGCCACATGACCGTCGGGAGACAGTGTCAGAGACGGCCGCCACACACTCCTGCAGCAAACGCTGTGGACGGCCCAGAAGCGGCTGCTCCTTCAGTCCCCCAACCGATGTGGGAGGCCAGAGGGCCGCTGGCACACATACTCCCTGCTGCAGCGTCCACAACCAGTGCACGATTACACTGCTGCACCCAAGGGACCGAACTGCAGCAGAAGGGTAAGAGAAAGCCATTCCAGCAGGTTAGCTATTGAGCCAATCGGAAGCTGGGGGTGTGAGAGGGGCGTTTGCCCTGTCAAACCCCTAACTCCAGGTGGCGTCAAGATACACTAATACCGGGTGTTTCTGCATGGATGTAGTGAGAACTACATTTGCCACAAACAGGGGCATTTGCCATGCACCTGCTATATACCCCATTTTCAGTCATAGCAGTGCAGTGTCCTCTGGAGTGAGAAGAACGTGGATGCACATGCGTCATCTCACTAGAGTGAGGAGATGCGCTGTGAGTAGAGGACGTCTGCGTGTGTTTGACCACCCACCAAGGTATGCGGATAATCACAGGGGATGGAGTTTCTGCTGGGGGTGAGATCTGAAGGGTCTCCTTCAGTTTTGAAACTGCATTGTAATTGCAAACAATCGCATTTTTGAACCTCTTCCTGTTGCAGCCCTTTTGTTTTTTTTTTCCATTTTCATTTTTCCTCTCGACTTTAAAAAAAAAATCATAATTTTTTTTATTTTTATGGTGACATAGCTACAGGGGAGCTTATATTTTTGTGAGACGTGCTGTATTTTTCAATGGCTCCATTTAACGTACCAAATAATATATTGAGAAACTTAAAAAAATAATTCTTAAAAAAAGTCGGGCAAAATGAAAAAAAAAAGGCAATTGCTACTTTTTTTGATGGAGGGGGGTTTGTTTTTACGGTGCACTAAAAATGACGTTATTTTTATTTTGTGGTTCAGTACCATTAGGGCGCCCACCCACTGGCGATTTTTTTTTCTTTGCGTTTTGCGTTTTTTCTCAAGAGCAATTAGAATTGAATGTACTCCTGTCCACTGGCGGTTTTTTTTGCGTTGCGTTGCGATTTTTAACATAGGAACTGTCAGTTGCATATGTGTCCTTATTTTTCTCCTAATGCACCCATGAAAGTCAATGGAAATTAATGGAAAAGCCGCGAAAACGCGGCAAAAAACGCGCGGAAAACGCTGCGTTTTTCACGCACGAAAATCGCAAACGCCAGTGGGTGGGCGCCCTTACAGTGATACCAAATTTCTTTAGCTTTTTATATAGCACATACAACTTTTGATCAATTTTATTCAATGTTTTCTTGGAGACAGTGTCCAAAAGAGCACACTTTGGTCATTTTTTCTGATGGCATTCACTGTTTTCGGGATTAATAATGTGGTATTTTAATAAATTGGACCTTTATGACAGCAGCAATACCAGTTTTTAAGTTTTTTTTGTAAATGCTTTTTATTTTTCAATAAAAAAGCCTTGGAAAAGGGGCGTTTTTCAAACATAAATGGTTTTTCTTTTAGTTTTAATTAAAAATACGTTGTTTTGCTTATTTTTTTTAATCCCCATAGTGAACTTGAACTTGCAATTGTTTGATCCCTCATACAGTATACTGCAATACTGTAGTATTGCAGTATACTGTATTTTGACAGGCTGTTTATTAAGACATGCTTCAGGCATGTCTTAGTAGTCAAACATTGATTGCAGCCATGAAGGGTCTTCAAAAGACCACAGGATTCCATAACACGTGGATGGCACCCCACAATTTCATCGTAGGGGACAGTTTGGGATATCTCATTTATAATCGGGACATTTAAGGGCTGCTGTTGGAATTGTCAGAGGCATGTAAATGATTAAAGCATGCTTGAGTTTTTAACAAGCTTTCTAAAGTATACCAGGTTCTTCTTACCTACTCATTTGCTGCTGTTTGCATCCTGTTTCGTGTCTGTAAGTTCTGATTTTCAGATGGTCTTTTCTATTTTTCAGTTGCTCTGCTCTTTGCAATCAACTATCAGTCAGGGGGTGTGCAGTAAGCCTAGCATTCTGCCAGAAGTTCACTGTTCTGACTTCCTTGCCTTTCACTTCCCATGCTGCACTGCTCTGTCTGTGGTCCCATCAGCAGGGAGACAGTATCAGAATGCCTGCCCCTCTGCTTTCCCAGGTTTATCAGGCATTTAAAGACCTTCTGACCAAATGGTTAGTAAACCCACTCTAATGCATGTGTGCAATGTGCACACACACATTCTGTAACAGCAGGGAAGGCAGAAACTGTGGAGATTGTTATTGTAATGTCTGCACGTCTGTCAGACTGTGCATCTAAGTGTATGCGAGCGGTCTGAAAAGATAGCCCTCCTCCTGTTGCTATGGAAATGCCCCTGTGTTCTTGTTTCTACAGAAGCTCTGTACCCAACAACAGAGAGTGGATTGCAGAGAGGTTGGGAATGGCAGCCACTTTAAACTTAATTTAGAGTGGTAAAGCAACACAATGTTTAATGCAAGTATCTTATAGAAATGATGAGATTTAGGGTGGGGGGGTCTCTTGGCATGCTCTATTTTGCCGTGGACTCTGTGCAGACAGCTTCCATTGAAGTCAATGGAGGCATCCGACCTGTATGGGCTGCGGGTACCCACATCATCACTTAGCGACGGCGCAGGAAATACAAATAATGGGGAAAAAACCTATACTGTACATGATTGACGGCGAGCCTCCATGGTCATCCGCAATACAAAGAGATCAAATACGCAGGGTGACCGGCCGGGATCCACTATAAGCCTCCCATATGTGGAATCTGACCTCTTCGTGTGAGCCCAGCCGAACTCAAGCTAGAAGATGAGCAGAAGGTCTCTGAAAAGTTAGTGCACTTTTAACAGCTGCGATCAGAGTTACAGTTAGGGCCAGAAATATTTGGACAGTAACACAATTTTCGCGAGTTGGGCTCTGCATGCCACCGCATTGGATTTGAAATGAAGCCTCTACAACAGAATTCAAGTGCAGATTGTAACGTTTAATTTAAAGGGTTGAACAAAAATATCTGATAGAAAATGTAGGAATTGTACACATTTCTTTACAAACACTCCACATTTTAGGAGCTCAAAAGTAATTGGACAAATAAACATAACCCAAACAAAATATTTTTTTTTCAATATTTTGTTGCGAATCCTTTGGAGGCAATCACTGCCTTAAGTCTGGAACCCATGGACATCACCAAACGCTGGGTTTCCTCCTTAATGCTTTGCCAGGCCTTTACAGCCGCAGCCTTCAGGTCTTGCTTGTTTGTGGGTCTTTCCGTCTGAAGTCTGGATTTGAGCAAGTGTAATGCATGCTCAATTGGGTTAAGATCTGGTGATTGACTTGGCCATTGCAGAATGTTCCACTTTTTTGAACTCATGAACTCCTGGGTAGCTTTGGCTGTATGCTTGGGGTCATTGTCCATCTGTACTGTGAAGCGCCGTCCGATCAACTTTGCAGCATTTGGCTGAATCTGGGCTGAAAGTATATCCCGGTACACTTCAGAATTCATCCGGCTACTCTTGTCTGCTGTTATGTCATCAATAAACACAAGTGACCCAGTGCCATTGAAAGCCATGCATGCCCATGCCATCACGTTGCCTCCACCATGTTTTACAGAGGATGTGGTGTGCCTTGGATCATGTGCCGTTCCCTTTCTTCTCCAAACTTTTTTCTTCCCATCATTCTGGTACAGGTTGATCTTTGTCTCATCTGTCCATAGAATACTTTTCCAGAACTGGGCTGGCTTCTTGAGGTGTTTTTCGGCAAATTTAACTGTCTATTTTTGGAATTGATGAATGGTTTGCATCTAGATGTGAACCCTTTGTATTTACTTTCATGGAGTCTTCTCTTTACTGTTGACTTAGAGACAGATACACCTACTTCCCTGAAAGTGTTCTGGACTTCAGTTGATGTTGTGAACGGGTTCTTCTTCACCAAAGAAAGTATGTGGCGATCATCCACCACCGTTGTCTTCCGTGGACGCCCAGGCCTTTTTGAGTTTCCAAGCTCACCAGTGAATTCCTTTTTTCTCAGAATGTACCCGAGTGTTGATTTTGCTACTCCAAGCATGTCTGCTATCTCTCTGATGGATTTTTTCTTTTTTTTCAGCCTCAGGATGTTCTGCTTCACCTCAATTGAGAGTTCCTTTGACCGCATGTTGTCTGGTCACAGCAACAGCTTCCAAATCCAAAACCACACCCCTGGAATCAACCCCAGACCTTTTAACTACTTAATTGATTACAGGTTAACGAGGGAGACGCCTTCTGAGTTAATTGCAGCCCTTAGAGTCCATTGTCCAATTACTTTTGGTCCCTTGAAAAAGAGGAGGCTATGCATCACAGAGCTATGATTCTTAAACCCTTTCTCCGATTTGGATGTGGAAACTCTCATATTGTAGCTGGGAGTGTGCACTTTCAGCCCATATTATATATATAATTTTATTTCTGAACATGTTTTTGTAAACAGCTAAAATAACAAAACTTGTGTCACTGTCCAAATATTTCTGGCCCTAACTGTATCTTCAATCGCGGGCAGGTGTCAACTGTCAAAGGCCTGCCATTAGAGATGAGCAAGTATACTTGCTAAAGGCAATTGCTTGAGCGAGCATTGCCTTTAGCGAGTACCTGCCCGCTCGAGACGAAAGGTTCAGGTGCCGGCAGCGGGCAGGGAGCTGCGGAGGAGAGCAGGGCGGAACGGAGGGGAGATCTCTCTCTCCCTCTCTTCCCCCCCCCCCCCCCCCGCTCCTTCCTGCTGACTGCCGCTACTCACCGCTCCCCCGCGCCGGCCCCCCAACCTTTCGTCTCGAGCGGGCAGGTACTCGCTAAAGGCAATGCTCGCTCAAGCAATTGCCTTTAGCGAGTATACTCGCTCACCTCTACCTGCCGTGAATGCAGAAGTCCTACTCCATACAATGACACATGATGTGCGCCATACGTATACGGCACATGTTAGGAAGGGGTAAATGTTTTCGACAATGCCAGGTTAACCAGCCCCCAAGTTGACATTTAAATGACAATAATGGTAACTTTTTGTTCTGTTCTAATTGATAGAATATTTCCCAACATTGTAAACATCAATATGCTGAAAACTAATAAACTTTCTTCATAAAGCCCCAGAAATGTGCGGAAGCCTCACACACAAGACACGGTATTTCAGGGAAATCAAACGGGAGATGTAACATCTCTGGATCGGGCAGATTAGTTGCAGAAAGGGACATGTTTGTCCCTTCAGCAAACCAGTCAGCAAGTGCAGCAGCCAAAACATGACAACAATGTTTGCCGAGAAATCAGCTGCTCGCTCGCCTGCCCTCTCGGGCTCGGCTGCTGTTTATCTGGCCGTCTACACCGACGAGGTAATAAAGGCAAATATAATGAGTACAAGTTGGTTGTGTGAGTTGATTCTCATATGTGGCGTGCGGCGCGTTCAGTGGCTGAAATACATTCTTTTTTAATGTAATTGAGTAACTGATACATTTCACAAATTTATGTCCTGAAAATGAGAAAAATATGGAAAGGATGGTAAAAAACCAGCCGGGAGCGCAGCTCTGAAGTAAGAAGATAATCTAAAATGGAGAATAAGAACAATTGGAACAATCAAATTGTAGCAATTTAAAAGCGATGACATAAATGAGTGCATACTGTGAAGGCAGAGCCAGAAAACATTATATAAGGCCGGCAGTAAGCCACCTTTCCTCCAGTCTTTCTGCAGTCATTGCTTCTGCACCCCCTGCTGCTCCCCAGGTAGTCTGGATGTTCTTGTCAACACCTCTCAAGTGTATAGACTGTCACCAACACTGCAGGACGTCTGAGCGCCACAATACTCTATAAAGGCCTTTTTACATTGCAAGATAAATTGGAACGAGCCGTGAAACAGTGATCATATATTGTTCGCTTGGCATGCATTTACATTAACTCCTTAATGACCACTAGAGATGAGCGAGCATACTCGCTAAGGACAATTACTCGATCGAGCATTGCCCTTAGCGAGTACCTGCCCGCTCGGAAGAAAAGGTTCGGCTGCCGGTGCGGGTGAGAGATGAGATGCGGCAGTGAGCAGGGGGGAGCCGGGGGGGGGGGGAGAGAGGGAGAGAGAGATCTCCCCTCCGTTCCTCCCCGCCACTCCCCTACCCTGGTGCGGTCTACCGTACCAAGGAGAGCGGGTGGCAGCCTGGTACCTGCTCTAACAGAGGGGACCGAAGAAACCACGGATTTCTGCTGTTTAACTCTTTATGTGCTGCATTCAGTGTGACCGCAGCATGTGAAAAATACTGACAGAGTGCAGTGGCTCTTTCGCCCATCAGACCCACACTATGAAATAGCAGGGTCCCGATGGGTTGCTATGGCACACAGAGGCTTGAATATGGCCTCCGAGTCTGCCAGCTGCAATGGCCTATAAGGCTCAGCCTCTGGGCTTATTTACACGAGTGTATATCGGTCAGGTTTTCACGCCCGGCCTATATACGCTTCCATCTAAGAAGTTCCCCCCTTCCCTCCCCCTCACTGGCTCTCTGCCTCTCTCCTCCAGTCCGGTGTTTGCAATGGGAGGGGGCGGAGCTAAGCTCTGCTCTGTCCCACCCACTCCCATTGCTGGCTATGGACAAGGGGTGGGAGCTTAGTTCCCCCCTCATCCCACCCACTCTCATTGCAAACCATTCGGAGGGGAGGAGAGAGGCAAAGAGCTGATGCTTAGATGGAAGCATATATGGGCCGGCCGTGAAAACGCCAGCTGTTACACGCTCGTGTAAATAAGCCCTCTGGCTGAGCTTCATATCCTTTCCAATTCACTGCTTTAGGTTTCTTTCACACGAGCGCATACTGGCCGGCCGTTTTCACAGCCAGCCGATATAAGCTATGTTGGGAGTGAAAAATCTGGTGAACGTGCGCACAAATCAAATGTTTGTGCGCCCGTTCATATGGCCTGGTGAGGCCGGCGCAAATGCGCCCTGTTCACCAGGCCATCACCCATTTCCCTTCCCTCCCCATCGCAAGCTCACCTCTCGTTCCTCCCCGCTCGTTCTGTGCAATGGGAGGGGTGGGATGGAGGGCGGAGCTAAGTTTCAGTCCCCCAGCCTCTTCCCATTGATGGCTATGGACAAGGGGCGGGGGGAGGGTGTGCGCTTAGCTCCGCCCCTGCCCCACCCCTTCCCATTGCACAGAACGAGAGGGGAGGGATAAGAGGTGAGCCTGCACAGTGGGGCAGAGGAGAACAGAGGGAGCCCATGCAGCGGACGACATATTCCGGCCCAAAAGATACCAGAACTATCTTTTTGGCCTGACATAAAAACGCCCGGCGCTATATTGGGCTGGCTGGGCGTTTTTGCGTCTCAGAAATATGCCCATGTGATCTGATGCATTGGTATCCAATGCATCAGATCATAGTACATATCGGCCGGCTGTGAAAATGGCCAACCGATATGCGTTCATGTGAAGGAAGCCCTACTGAAGTATAGTAGTGTATTAGAAGAATGATAGAAGATGCTGTTAATCAAATTCCATAGAGGGACAAAAATAAAAAAGTTTAGAAAGTATTCAAAAAATAGTAGCAAAAATAAATAAATAAAAAATGTCAAAACCCGAACTTTTTCCCTTTATCATGTGTAAAAAAAAAAATCACCCATGTGGTAGCATTGCATTCATAATGACCCAGAGAAACTCAAAGTGCTTGTCATGAAAAAAAAAAACATGGAGATTTCCTTACAAAAAAACAGAATAGAAGGTGATCAAAACGTTACATGGATCAACAAACAGTACCATTAAAGAGTACAACTCATCCCACAAAACCCCCCATGGGGCTGCTCGAAATTGTGGTGTTTTATAGCCATTTCCTTCAACGTTTTTGAACACATTTAACGCACCCAATCATCGTGATGGGTAATGAGGTGCATTAAAAAACACGAAAAGGCGCAAAATAGAAACAGCGCACAGGTCTGTGAAGCCCCGTTAAAATCAATGGGAGCGTTGCATTGCGTTAGCACGGCACTCAGGACGCCGCGCCAATCATGGTAAAGAGAGATGTGTGTGTCAGAGTGGCCTTGCACAGCATCGAAAAAAAAGAAAAATGTTAGCGGTCTTTGAATGCAGCGCTAAACAAAAATACATTTTTATTGAGGTGTAAAAAAGTTGCAAAAACCCCCCTATATTAATTTTGCATCGGTTCAATTGTACCGGCCTGCTTTACATATTATTGATCCCGCGTGATGAACGCCATTAAAAATAAGAAAAACATGCTAGACTTGCAGATTTTGTTAATCGTAGGGCTTATTCACACAAGCGTATGTTGGCCGGCGTTTTCACGGCCGCCCAATATACGCTACCATCTGATGCACAGGCAGTCACGCTGCTAAACACCCTCTCACCTCCCTTCTGCAGCCGCTGTCATTGGCTTCCATAGGGGTCTATGGCAGCGGCTGTAGTCCAGCCAGGAAGATAGTTTACTGCCCGGTGTAAAGGCGCTCAGTCCCCTCTCTCCACCTCTCGCCATTGTTTGCAATAGGAGCGTCGGGTCAGGGGTGGGGCTAAGTTCTGCCCTGCCCCTTCCATTGCAGATAGTGGCGAGCTGCGGAGAGGGGGCGGGAGCTCAGTGCACTGCTCCCAGCCCAGCCCGCCTCCTCCCCCTGCAGAAAGCGACACCGTATATCCCCCGGGCGTGAAAACCCGGCCGATATACGGACATGTGAATAAGCCCTAAACCCCCTAAAATTTTTTATAAAAGTTATACAATACATGATCTGTACCCAAAAATGATGCCATTAAAAAATACAACTTTCCCATAAAACACAAGCCCTCATACGGCTATGTCGGCGGCAAAAGGAAAACGTAATGGCTCCTGGAAGAGGACAATGAAAAAAATGAAACATTAGTTGGTCATTAAGGCGCAAACAGGCTCTGTCACCAAGGGGTTAAACAGTGATTGGGTAGCTTTGATTGTTCATTGGATCATAGTTAACCTGTCTCTAGTTAACCCTTCTGCCGCTGCTTTTAAGTCAGCAAATCGCTGCGACATCTGCTTATACCGAAGGAATTCTAGTAGATTTTTAGGTCGCACGAACGATCCAATCAGCGACGATCTGCGGCGGCCTTCAATCTGTGGCAGAAAACATGGCTTTTTGATCTGGATCCATCTGTAGATTCGGGCCCTTTCAACAGCGCAAATCTGTGTGTAGCGGCATGATGCGCTTTTCACGCTGAAACAGCGCCAAGAATTTTAGAATCCACCTATGAAAAAAATCTGCAATATACGAACTACGAGGGGATTATCACAGCAGGGGCGCGTTTTATACGATAGAACGCCGTTCAAATATCATGAACATCTGAAGCATTGGATTCCCGACCAGAAAAGATGCAACAGGTGCAACAGTGCGCGTCTCTGCGCAGTGCGCTGTGTAAAAAAAAATTCCCGGGAAAAATAGCACATCTGCGACCGTTACCGATCTTATACGTTGCATTAAAGAGGGAGGGGGAGGGAGTTACTCGCCGTACAACGCTGGGGAAAAAAGAGGCTGGCTCTATTTAAGCATAAGCAGTAGAGATGAGCGAACGTACTCGGTAAGGCCGATTTCGCAATCGAGCACCGCGATTTTCGAGTACTTCACTACTCGGGTGAAAAGATTTGGGGGTCGCCGGGGGGCGGGGTAGCAGCGAGGAACAGGGGGGAGCTCTCTCTCTCTCTCCCTCTCCCCCCACTCCCCTCTGCAACCCCCCGCTCACCCACAGCGCACCCCGAATCTTTTCACCCGAATAGTGAAGAACTCGAAAATCGCGGTGCTCGATTGTGAAATCAGCCTTACCGAGTACGTTCGCTCATCTCTAATAAGCAGTCATTCCGAGGATTTCTGCTGATCCAGGAATTTCCACGCGGCAGCTTTATTTTTTGCAGCAGCCGCCCGTGTGAACGCCAGAAGATACGAGGTTAAAGATCGGGACTTGATCGCAGCAATTCTTCATTCATGCGATTTTACGGTGCGTACAGGCGAATGTAAAAACACATAGGCTTGTGAGAAAGAGGCCTAAGGCCTCATGTCCCCGGGCAAAATAGAATTTAAAATCTGCAGCGGATCACCCGCGTGCGGATCTGCATCCCATAGGGATGCATTGACCACCCGCGGGTAGATAAATACCCGCGGATGGTCAATAAAAGTGATTTTAAAAAACATGGAGCATGAAAAAAAAACGTGACATGCTCCATTTTCGTGTGGGTCTCCCACAGGCTTCTATTGAAGCCTATGGAAGCCGTCCGGATCCGCAGGAGACCTAAAATAAGAATAACTTACCCACAGCGGACCGGGCAGGTCTTCTCTTCTTCACGGCCGGATCTTCTTTCTTCGGCCGGGCGGATGTGCCCGGCGCATGCGCGCGGCACGCAGCCGGCATGCCGAGCACATCCGCCGCCCGAAGAAAGAAGATCCGGCCGTAAAGAAGAGAAGACCTGCCCGGTCCGCTGTGGGTAAGTTATTCTTATTTTAAGTGCTCATGTCCGCGGGGCAGGAGGGACCCGCTACAGATTCTCCATGGAGAATCCGTAGCGGGCCTGATTTCCCCGTGGACATGAGGCCTTAAGGTAATTTCACACAGACCAATTCTCCGCTAATGTAACGAGCGCTGATTGACAAAGCATGCCGATCAGCGTTCATTAAATTTCTTTTACACGGGTTGAGAGTTGCTGGTTTGGCAGGGTTTTTCCGAATAGGCCGTCTTCCTGTTCACGGTGGGCGCTGTACAGCCAACTAACGAGCAGTGTTATGTTTGCTAAAAAGCAGCGGTCAGCTGGCGATGGATCATTGTCCCTTTTTCACGCCCCGACAATCAAGTGAATAAACTTTCGGGAAGCAGGAAAGGGGAATCCCCACGCCAAACAGCTCAAACTCAGGACGGAGCCGAACAGCGCTGAAGAGACTCCATTGACTATAATGGGATCCGTTCGGTTTCTGCTCAACTGCCCGGCTAATAGACAGAAGTAAAAGCTCTGCACGCAACACTTTTTCTTCCGGTGTTTTTAGGTGGATCTGTGGCGGAACCTCCGACCGAAGACTCCAACGCCGATGTGCAACCGGCCTAATACTGCCACATAGTGTCCAAGTAACAGCACACCACCGCACCACACATTGTGAATTCTTCTAGAAGCTTCATGCTCTTAGATAGTAGAGTCTGGGCACATTTGGTAGAGCCTGGGCACTTTTATCTCTTTGGCCTGGATAGGTCTCCTGAAATGTTTCTTCAGACAGGCACACACTTGTTGTATGAGTCACATCCCAGAGTTTCGGCACAAGTCACATTGGACACCTGTCAGTGTGCTGTTCAATACACGGACGACCACGCATTCACTTGCATTTGCATGTCCTAATTCTCCTCTGTGATACGGACGAGAATAGGACATTCGATGGTCTGCGTGAAAAAACGGCAGTGTGCATAACCCCATAGGCTATAATGGGTGCATGTGCTGTCCGTGAATTAACTCAGACAACACAAGGATCCAAATACGCTAAAGTGCCGGAGGCCGCTCTAATAAGGGTATGACTCATTTTATCAAATCCAGTGCTACAGAACTGTGGAGATAACCTTATGACATCACATCTAGTAATTGTATAATGTACTTTTGAATCAATAAAACTTGAACTTTCTGGATATTTAGTACAAGTATTGACCATGTTTTTCCTGATTGTTGTTAAGAACTGTTGTTAGTTTAGTGGTTATCAGCATGACTTCACAGCCTGCATATAAATCCTTTTCTCGGACCCTCTGACGCACCTAGTGTAGCCAGTCTCTCTTCCTCACGCGGTCACCATCTGATCTGGTGTACCGTGTTTCCCTGAAAGACAGTGTCTTATATTAATTTTTGTTCAAAAAGGTTTAACTTTTTTACATGTATAGCTGCCTGGACACTATTTAAATTGGCTTTTTTAATTAACTGTTAGCAGGGCTTAATTTTGGAGTAGGGCTTATATTTCAAGCATCCTCAAAAACCCTGAAAAATCATTTTGCATCCTCAAAAATTCTGGGAAATCATGCTATGTCTTATTTTCAGGGTATGTCTTATTTTCAGGGAAACAGGGTATATATGATCTAATAACATAGATTTTCTCAAGGAAAGTCCCAAAATAGGAGGAAGACAGCATCTTGATAGAAGAAGATGGCCGCGTAGTGGTACAGTACAGATCCTGGAAAACTCCCTTTTACTTCCACATGGAATCCATAAACATGGAAAGCAACATACAAATAATTGTAATCCATTGGTGACCTTAAAATAGTTTCTCAAGTGTTCTTTATTTTCACAGATAGGCAGAAACAGGTTTTGATACCGCATAAGGACGTATAACTTATTCTTACCTATGGATCTTCTCAAGGAATGGTAAATATCAGGCAACAAATAAACAATCACTTTTTGAAGTTGATGTGTTGTATGGGGGAAAATGGGCAAGTGTAAGGATCTGAGCAGCTGTGACAAGGGCCAAATATTAATGGCTAGACGACTGTGTCATGGCATCTCCAAAATGGCAGGTTTTGTAGGATGTTCCTGCTGCGCAGGGGTTATTATTTACCAAAAGTGGTCCAAGGAGGACATCCGGCTACACGATCAAAGCTCTTTGATGTGGCTGGGGAGTAATTGCTAACCAATCTAGTCCAATTCTAGAAAAGAGATACTTTGGGAGAAATTGTAGAAAAAGTTACTGCTGGCTATGAAAGAAAGATGCCAGATCATAACAGGCATCACAGGTTGCTGTATATAGTGCCGTGTAGCCACATATCGGTGGTAGTGCCCATATTGACCCATATCCATTGCTGAAAGTGTCTTCAGTGGGCAAATTTGTATCACAACTGGATGATAGAACAATGGAAGACCTAATCTGATGAATCATATTTTACATCATGCGAACTGCCAAGTTACCTGGGGAACAGTTAGCAGCATGGGAAGAAGACAAACTGGCAGAGGCAGTATGATGCTGTTGGCAATGTCCTGCTGGGCACTTAGGTCCTGCCATTCATGTAGAGGTGACAGGAACCATCTACCTAACATCATACAGACAAGTGCCCCCTTCATGGCAGCAGCATTCCCTAATGGCAGTGCCCTCTTGCAGAAGGATAATGCACTCTGCCACACTCCAAAAAATTGCTCAGTCATGGTTTGAGGCAGGGGCGTAACTATAGAGGGTGCAGGGGATGCGGTTGCACCCGGGTCCAGGAGCCTTAAGGGGGCCCATGAGGCCTCTCTTCTCCAAATCGGGAACCCAGTACTATGAGTAAAGCATTATAATTGGGGTCCCTGTTACAGGTTTTGCATCGGGGCCCGGGAGCTTCAAGTTACGCCCCTGGTTTGAGGAACATAACAAAGAGTTCAAGATGACAACTTTGCCTTCAAATCCCCCAGATCTCAATCCGATCAATCATTGTGGGATATGCTGGAAAAACAAGTCCAACCAAGCGAGGCCACACCTCATATCTTCCAAGATTTAAAGGACATGGTGCTAACGTCTTGTGCAGATACCACAAACCACCTTCCGAGGTCTTGTGAAGTCCATGCCTTAACAGGTCAGAGCTGTTTAGTGGGATCTGCATAATATCTATCCCACCTTTGCCTATTTAGTTGTCACCTATTCCCCCCCCCCCCCCCCCCTCACCTTGATGCCTCCCGATCTCTCTAATCATCAGCATAGCGCTTGTAATTCCCAGGCTCTTGAGTCCCATCATTTAGTATATTTCATTGCTTTAAGCACATCTGCAAAAATCAAACTTACTGCCAATAATACTTTTGTTGTCAGTCCTGGAAAATTGGCTCTGATATTTAACAGGAAGCAAGATTTTTTTTTTTTATTTTTTTTTTTACTTTGTGTTCAGAAAATAATTAATACAGCAGGTCATGTTTTGCGCTGCCAGTTGCGTGTTCATTACATTATAATTTCAAAGCCTATTGCTTGTGTTAAAAGTCACTGGCTGCCGCGCAGAACTCTTCCTTTTCAGGAGTGCCGGTTTTATACCAAGTCTGTGAATATTCATGTCTGCGAGAAAAAATAATAACAGTATTATTGTGGCTGAAATCTACAGGGAAGCTATCTGCCAGTGAAAGATTATTTAAAGCAGTTTCTCCAATCGGCCCCTCCTTTTTCGAAAATGCTTAGAAAAAAAAAATCCTTGCAGACCGAGAAGCAAGCGGCTTTTTTTTTTTTTCCTTTTTTTTTACCTCCTTTCCAAAGCTGTGTTTCCAAGGATAAAATCTTACTTGCAAAGACCCTTATTACATGTCTGTACCCTTAAGCTTTAGAGATGACACTACTGCTTACAGGTGGTGGAGTGAAAGCAAGCAAAACACCAGGCCCCTGAAGTCTCAAGTCAGTGCAATCATCTTCAACTCCCAAATTGTCCTAGAAGGAGAATAGCATCGGATTTGTCTTAGGCTGTTTGGCCAAACTGGGGCACAGATGGGATAATGACTTTTACAAACAGCATTTTGATGAGAGGAGGGGAGAAGGAATCATATGTAAAATGCACAAAGGCTGCATAAATACACTGATGCCTGCAGCTGGAACAAACTAAAAAGATGTTTAATAATTTAGAACCAAGCAGGCAGGGCTTGTGCAGCTGTTGTGTGCAGGGGACCATGAAAGTCTTCCATTTGACAGCTGGCTTCATCTATCCCCAGTTGCTACATGAAGAAGAGAATGCAGATTTGGGATTAGCCAATCCCTGGTACACTTGCCCATCTGCCACGAAAGACCCCTTTGCTCTGACTCCTCTCGGTAAAAAAAAAAAAATTGCGTAGGAAAAAAAAAAAAAAAAGTCCAGTTTCCTAAACATATGTATGCATCACTATCAGCCGTCAGCCATTGCGAGGGTCTGTTGACATTCCGCCAGTACATGTCTGCTGTCATTTGTGCTGCAGGGCAAGTTTTACACTTCACACATTTGCAGAAATACAAAATGCTGCTGGATGCAAACAATTCAGGGCCTAATTGGCTGAATTACTTTAATGTTACCTTGTGTCCCCATCTGATTAACATTGCTCAGCTGGGAGGTTTACAGGAGGAGGAGGAAGAAGGGGATCTGGAGGGCAGGTGAAGCTATGTTGCCTGTGAAAAGGAGACCCTCCTTAGCTAACTCCCAGCTGAGATTCTGCGGTCCTGTGCCAGGCCGATAGCTAGCTAGCAGGGAAGGGCTGGCGCGATTGTTTGGAGCGGGGAGAATATAAACACGGTGGACTTGGTATTTTTTTTTTCTTCCTCTCTTGCCTCTTGTTATCATATAAGAGGGTTTTTGTATCAAGCAGCAGATGCAACAATGTTGCAATATTTGTGTTTATTTGTTTTCTTTATGTATCAAGTAAAAAGGATGGAAAGATTCTAAAGGCAAATACAATGATCTTCCGTCTCTTGTTTTACAGTTAGTTCTTCTTATTGGCTTTTTAGCTTTTCTCATATTTTGCTTTTTTAGTTTTTTTTTTTAAATTTGTGTATTTTTCTTAACCTTGAATATTTATCATTTTTGTATTTTTTGGGTCCGTCGTGTTTTTTTTTTCTTCTTTTTTTTTTTGCAATCACAGCAATTTTCTATAGAAAAAAAGCCAGAAAAAGTATTTAAAAATGTTTGAAAAAAAAAAGAGGCTTTCAAAAAACGCCTCTCAGGGCAGCTTCACTCCAGCATTTAATGTGCGATTGCGTGTGTGTCGGCGCAGTGTATTTGCACCGTGAACAAGTCTTTTTTTTATGTGCCTCTCTCCGTGTTTTACAATGCATGGTGTTTTGCGAGTGGGACACAATCACTTCCCGATTTAAATGGCTAATTCGTCTAATGAGGTCCAGATGTGTTCTTTTACAGTGAAATTGCGCTGTTTTTTCTCGCATCTGCTTGTGTATTGAGCACGCATTTGCAGACACCCCTATATGGGGACCTTTGGTGCTCAAATGTGCACAAAAAATGCATCATTGTGTATAAATCCATTGAAATCGATGCGTTCTATTCTCTGCGTATTGCGTGTGTAAATGTTGCACATGGAAGAACACACACAAATACAGCCGTGTAAAGGGGCCCTCAGGCCTGCAGTACAAGAGCATTTTTTTCATGAGTTATTTCATGGTGCAACACATACAACTACGGGCTCCAGGCCATGACCGTATGCGTAAAATGCTGCAGGTCCCTCTGCAACGTTTTACAGGTTCTGAAACCCTACGCTCTGTCAGCAGAGAACTGACAGAAACCATGTATGTCTGCGTACGGTACTGCACATATACACGAATCACAGGCACATGGACATGCGCAGTGGGGGGGAGGGGTGGAAGAAAAAAGCGGATAGCACACAGATGCCATCTTTTGTAGTCGTGTGCTGTTCGCTTTTTTAAAGATGCAGAAAAAAAATAGTTTTAGGTGTTTTTTCAGACCATGGCGAACAGAGAAAAAACTGACCGAATACAGAGAGAACACGGAGCTGCAAACATATGAAAAAATGTCCGTTTTTTGCAGGCGTAACACAGACTTATTTTGTGAACTTAGCCTAAAATACACGTGCCAGTCAAAACATTTTTGGCTTCCTTTCACCTGAGGATGAGGGACTGCATCAAAATCCGCAGTTAGCAGAATATTCTATCCTTTGTGAAAGCTCCCTAAGAGTCTACAATATGTAACCATTACCCTCCCCAGGCGTAACTGTGCTGCCTTAAGGATGACTACTGGTGTTGTATGGCATGTAAAGCAACCTTCGTGTGGCACCTTAGTCTAAAAAGGTGTACCTTTAAATTGTACTGCCAACTAAGGGTGTTTTCAGCATTCTAGACCTTCTATCATCTTCCCAAGACCCATTCCTTCCACTTCTGTGACAAAGTAATGAATTGCTCCAAGAAGACATCCTTCCCAAATTAGTGTAATAATTGTGGGTGGATGGAATCGATCCTACTGTAACACTGACAATAGGAAGAGCAATCTCAACGCAGGCCTTTTAGGGATCTGTCACATGGGATGGAAGGATTTTGCAATACAAAGTGGAATTTGCCACTGTGGAAATCTAAATACGGATTTTGATGCAGAATTAAAGGGGTCGTCTTCCTTCTTTTCCATTGATGACCTATCCCATTGATTTCCCACTTCCTCCCCTGTCCAATGATGACAATGTCCGCCCCGCTGCACTGGTCAGCAGGCTGAATGATTAGCAGATGCATGGGGTCTGCAACGGCGGACTCCCATCCATCAACTACTGATGACCCATCAATAGGATTGTCACATTCTGGCACTGGATTGGAGTCTCGGGTTGTAGCCAGCAAGGGTGAGGAACATGGTCAGGCAAGCCGGGGGTCGGTATACAGAGAGGGCGATGCAGTACAGAGGATTCAGGAAAAAAGACAGGATTCAGCAGAGGAATTGTTCGACAAGCTGATAGCTCCTGCGCAGGAGGTGGTTGGTTCAAGTCCCAACAACGATAGATCATTCATGGAAAAGAGAACAGACAACCCATGTAAGCCATTTTCAATTTAAACATCAAAATCTGCATGCTAGGCACACAGATTTTGGTGCGGAAATTTTCACAAAACAGCAAACTGCGCCGCCAATTCCATCCTGTGTGAAAGAGCCTTATACCACAGCAGATCCCTCCCAGCATGACCAATTAGGTAAAACCTTCCCTACCCTTTGTCTCTCTCCCTTGCCACTTAACCCCTCTGATTAAGTGCTACAGATCTTTTCTTTACATGCATTTCTTAGGGTGCCTTCACACTTGCACAAGTTTGCGCTTTGCGATTTTTGCGTGATGCGTTTTTAAGATTTCAAAGTCCCATTGACATTCGCGGGTAAAAAAAAACGCAGCGAAATCGCAATCGCAAGTGTGAGGGCATCTAAAAATGGTACCAAAAAGTGTTTGTGAAGGAAGCCTAATCTCTATCTACAGATGTAGCAAAGTTTAACTGAACTGTGATAAGGATGTGCCGACACATAATGATGACAGCCGCAGGGGCGCGGCTTTTGTGTGCGCACTTTTACTCCTACTAACCTAAACTTTGGACATGTTGCTATGACATGCCAAAAGTTGTTGGAAAGTGCAGTCACTCTTTAAGACTTGTGTCCAATAAAATGTCCCGATTTTTTGAACTTCACAATTTATTTATATCTTCTTATAGCATTTTATACTATTTTAGCTGCTTTTTTCTCCAAAATCCGTGCTCCTTATTTTTCACCCGGTAAGATCCGTACGCTGTAAATATTGCATTATGTATACTAAGTACAAGGCTCTCTTGGCTCTCATCTTAATTAAGGAGTGTGATATAATATATAAAAATGTCAGTGCAGCATTGTTCACATAACATTTTGTGATTGTGGTGCTCCAGGGTCCTTAGAGACTACATAGAACGCAATGTGCTTATGAGCATGTGCCAGCAGCAGAATGTCTCTGGAATCACACTGAAATATTGGCAAGTGCACATTATACAAAGCCGAGGCGGGAAAGGGATATCAACAGTATTATAATATTTGATGAAGATATGCTGGATTATAAGACGTGGTGTCCAACATACTGCCCCCTTATGGTCATCCAGTGCACTGAATAAATGGTGAATAAAAAATATTTTCTCTGGCCACTTCTACAAATGTAACAAAGTTTAACTTGATTGTGAGAAGTTACTGCAACACGTTATCTTAAAACAACAAAAGCCATGGAAAATGGAAATAAACTGCAACACTGAACATTTTCTTTACATGTTAACCTTTTCCAATCCACTGTCTGACCTCTGAAGACATTATGATTTAAGGCTGTACAGCGCTGATGTTGGAAGACGTCCGTCGGGGTTCTCTTACTGTATATTGCCAGCCTCTCTGCTGTCGGAGCCTATCCAACGTGTCACCTCATGCAGTACTGGCTTTAGCCAGCAGATAGCGCCGTTGTATAATGGCAGAAAAAGAGTAAGCCCCCTAGGAAAACCGGGACACAAATTGGATTGGAAAAGGTTAAGGATTAGGTTAAACTTTTTTACATCTGTAGGTCCTCAATTCAATCTTAAAGTAAAGTAATGACCATGGGGACAGACATCTTCAGGGTTAGAATGGGTCAATAGAGGAGGTTCTTTTGCTCTAGAACTTCATCAACTGAAGCGCTACTCAGTTTTTCCGAGTTTTTTAGTCTTGTCTCTAGTAATCTGGATGTCCTTTTGTCTGTACAGTCTATGCCATGACAATAATTTACTATGCAAAAACTCGATATGAACCAGTTCTATATAGCTGAAGGCTGAGAGCTCCAAATACATTTTCTTCTGTCACCCCCCATGGTGTTAGGCCGCCTGCACACGGCAGAGCCGGATTCCATATGCGGGAGCCTGCAGCAGAATCCGGCCCTGACCGCAGCCGCGACCCTGCGTACCTGATTTTCTCTTCATTTCCCTGTACTGTGGATGGTCACGGCGAGCAGGATTTTTTTATCAAGGCGATGGCATGGAATCCGTCACCTGTCCGCAACTTCAATGGAAGCCGTCCGTGCGACATCTGCGCTAAAATGGAGCATGCTGTGATTTTCCCTCCCAAATTGGTTTCCGCAAGTGTGCAGGAAAAAGCGTTTTTACATAGCATGCTATGAACGGTATTTGCTGTGGATTCGTGGTGCGGACTCGCCGCCGCAGATTCCGCAGAAAAAATCCGTTCGTGTGCAGGTGGCCTTACAGTTCGTGCAAAGGTATCTCCTTTGTCTTTACTGGTGGTAGCAGCTCCAACGTCTGCCCTCTCTCTGCTGCCCGATATATGGATGACCCGCACATTGGTAGGCATTTGCCTGTCATAAATATGGACAAGAATAGGGCATGCAATGAGTTTTTTCATGAGTCCCATCGTTCCACCTGAAAAAAGAGACCCATAGGCTATGATGAATTAACACGGATAGCACACGGAGACACATGCGTTAGTTAGTGCGCCGAAGGCCTAAGGGTGCCTCATTTAGGACTGACATCAATTAGCCAAAGTGGAGAGCAGCTGCAAAGAACTCTCTGTGGAGGACCCAGCATGTCATGCATTACATGGACAGCTAATTAATTTAAACAGACACCATGTAATGCTTCGTTACCCCTGTGAGGGCGCTGCAGGGGAATTGAACACTACCTACCAGGTTTCTTCACACATTACAGTTGATCACAGGAGTTTGATTAGTGGGGGACGCTTTGTGATCAGCTTATATTCATGGGGCTCTAGTCACAAAAAGGAGTTATAAAAGTAGACCACCATCTTCATCCCCATTTCTTCTGGAACCTGGCTGATGCAGAACATGTTCTGGAGTACTGCGGTGCCTGGATCCCCTACCTATGATGGTAGTCTTTGGCTGCAGTAATTTGTCTTCCAACCAGAAACTGGTCTAATCTGAGATCTCTGAGGAGGCAGGGAAAGTTTTATATTAAGGCTTGATCACACATTTGTCTACAGTATATTTAAAGGGGTTTTCCATAATTGACTTTTATCACCTTTTCATGGGATAGGTGCCAAAAGTCTGATTGGTGGGAGGCTTACCACTGAGACCCTCACCGATTCAGAGAACGGGTTTCCCATGTCCCCCTCTCCTCCTCATTGTGCGCTCCCTGCACCTTTCGCAGCGACATGGGATTGAATGGATTGGCGCATTTTTAGAGTGACTGGTGGTACAAAGACAACGTTGAGCTAGGTGGACCAAAAGTGATTACCCAGCACCGGATTACAGATACTGGAGAAGCCAAATTTCAGGCAGAGTAAGGGCACATGGCTTCCTCCTAAACATACCCTCTGAATCCTGCTCCCTCACTCAAGAGCTTAGCACCTGCGCAATAAATACTGGAGACCGTTTCTCTCCAGCCATTAGCAAAAAGCTGGAGTAATATTAGAATCATTGAATCATAGAATCCTAGAAAGGTAGAGTTGGAAGGGACCTCCAGGGTAATCTGGTCCAACCCCCTGCTCAGTGCAGGATCACAAAATCATCCCAGACAGATATTTGCCCAGCCTTTGTTTGAACACTTCAGTTGAAGGAGAACTCACCACCTCCCATGGCAACCTGTCCCACTCATTGATCCCCCTCACTGTCAGAAAGTTTAGTGAGAAACTAGTTTATCTGCACCGCTTGTGCCTGTTAAAATTTGCCACTGTTCAAGGTTATACACGAGCTGCCCCTGGATCGTCACCGGAGACGTATATATTTTACAAGTTGCACAATAAAAGTTGTTCGTCAGTTTACAAAAATATATGATTATTTGCCACCTATGGAGCAGATGTTAGAACAAGCTCATGCCTGTGTTATTCCAGTCCCCTGAAGAAGCCATGGACGGCCATGGCAGCCTGAGAATTGGCACAGGTTTCGAGCTCAAAGTCTCTTTGATTCTCCGGTATTAGAGTTAAGATGTAGCGAGCTGTTCTGGCTCTGTGACCAGGAGCACCAGGTAAGCTCTTTCAGGCCCACCATTGTGCCCTTGTCCTCGTACGTAGGCAAGGGTGCTAGGATGGACTCATGCTTTGGCTTTAACCATACTGGTTCAGGAGAGTACCAGGTTAGAAAGTAAGCACATTTGGTGGCCATGGTGTGGGTACTTGCAGTATGACTCGGGAGTGGATATCTTGCAACAATATGAACAGATGAACCTATAGCACTCCTCGTTCCCGGGTAAAATGCCCTTGTAAATCATGTTATTCGTCTTTTAATGGAGCCACTCACTGCCTGTGTATCAGGAGTAATTCAGTTCTTACCCACTCACCGGAATTAGAGTCTGTCTGTCCTTCGAGATGGAGCAGTAAGGAGGGACACAAGTAGGCAGCAGTCTTTGTGGTTTTGCTGAACCAAGTCCTTTCTTCATGGGGAATTCAAGCCTGTAGGGTGGTCACTGCTTCCCCACAAAGTTTGCAGAAGGCTTTTCCCAGCTCTTCTCCGCAGCATGGCTGTACGCACTCTGACCGCTTCCTGTGTCTTCCCCACATAGATACAATAACAATACACATATGATAATACACGTTCCCCTCTTACACACTGATCATTGCTAAGCAACTCTAGAGAAAAGAATTTGGTCTCCTTCAATTTTTTTTGCATGGGAGAAAATAAAAATAAATGACATATAGGTGAAAAAAAACGTACGGCACACATGGATGTCAGATGCACATACACGCGCATTGATATCGGCTTGGGTTTCAGGGACCAATATGAATATACTCCTATAGGAATAAACCCTGGGGGCCCGTGAGCAATATGCAGGGATTACAACCCATTGATTTCAATGGTTCGTTTACATGTATTTTGCACGGGCGGATTCACACTACAATATTTGCGCACACAATTTGCAGAGAATAGAATGCATTAATTTCAATGGATTCATCCTCAGGAGCCTTTTTCGCGCACACGAACCAAAAACGTACAAAAGGTCTCCATAGAAATCTATGGGAGGTGCAGAAATGTAAAGTTAATATCCGCACAATGGCGCAATGTGCTGCTCAATTCCACTGGAATAAGGAAACAGTTGGAATTCATTAGGCTTAATAGACTTTCCGCACAAAAAAAAAAAAAAAGCACCGCGTGTGCGGAAAACAGTCCGCACCTACAAAAGATAGAACATATGAGTGGCAGTAGACGTGGCCACGCAGATTTTTTTCCCGCATAGTGGAAAACGCGCGATTATCCGCTCGTCTGACCGAGCCCTTAAAATCACAGCGCAGGTGTGTCCGGCACGCTGTGAGCTCGAAAAGTAAAAAAAGCACGCCGAAAATGCGCTAAGCTCACGCAAGTCTAGGCCTCATGTTCATGGCACACGCGGATTCCGTGCAGGGAATGCCCGCAGCCAGTGAGCCCTGCTTACCTGATTTCCCCGGCATCGGTGTCTGCGCGGATCCCTCCACTTCCGGGTTCGTTGTATTGCGCATGTTCCTCACGGCTCACTGTCGGAAATGCGCAGAATGTTTTTGTTTTTTTTAATCTCTTGCTGTCCCATTGATCCGCACTTCAATGGAAGCCGGCCCTACAGGATCCGCACTGAAATGAAGCATGCTGTGACTTGTTTTCCAGACCCTAAGGTCCAAAAATGAAATCCGCGTGCTTTTAACCCATTTGCGGACGCCTATGCTTCTCTATGGGCGGCTTGATATGTGGATCTCCCGTGTGGATTCCGCAAATCAAATCCGCCCGTGTACATTGGGCCTAAGTCTAATACCAGCAGTATTTGTACTAAGCTGTATTCTCCTATCATTGTGGGCGGCTGACATGTAAAACGCGAGCCGAGAACATCGTACGTACGCTCACTGACTGTAAAGGAACCAACCTCTCTTGTAAATAAGTTATATGTTGCTCATTAAGATACTTCTCGCCATGTTAGCGCCGCTGCAGACGACATGCGGGACCGGCTGGGGCGCTCTGCTCTTACCACACCGCCCCTCTCTGTTCCCCATTAACATTCATGCTAAAGCAAGAGCCCTCTTTATCCCCTTTAAAGATCCTAAATGACTTTCATGCCGTAATGTCACATCACTTTTATTTTTTTCACAGTGCCTTCAGCATAAAGTCTAGACAAAAGGGGTGAAATCATCTCTTTTAAAGGATCTAATTACTTTTCATTTTTCTACATTTGAAAGCAAAACAGCCAGAAATGCTGACGTGTTCCTACATTGTAAAATATTGTTCCAGTATAGTTAAATGTACGGATCTAGCAGAGCTGAGTTTGTCAAGGTAGCTCGTATAACCGTGCCATATAGAGTCTTAATCATTCCACTATACATTGCCAGGTGATACAGGGCGGGCCACGGAAAATTAGCCCGGCACCACAGCTGGCTAAAAGTAAATCTTTGTTACCCACAGCATCCTATATGCACTTTGGTGCTGTTGTAATACACTGCAGAAAATCCCCAGCATATTCTCCAGGTGCGAACATACCCTAAGGATGACCTACTGTGGGTTTCAGAAACATTCAAAGGGTTAGTGGCCATAACCCTGGTGGCCCTGGGTAGTGAAAGGCACAACCCTGGTGGCCTACGACTTTGAAGGGGTTAATAGGCAGAACTCTGGTGGTCTTGAAATGATAAAGGGTTAATGGGTACGCCTATGGTGACTATGTTGAACAGTGAGTGTGTGTGGGGAGGGAGGGGGAGTTAAGAGGTATATTTTGATGGACTAGAGCTGGAAAGTCTTAGCTTGGCCTAGAGTAAATGTTTTAGCCGCCCCATCCCTGTTACCCCAATTACTCCTCAGTATAGGAGAAGAGAACTACAAACTGCAGCATGTCCAGGACAGTATAGGTTAATTACAGGGTCAGAATGTAAGAGGTGGAACTACAAGTCTACAAGTCCCAGCATGCCAATGTTGTCACTATGTGATATTAGAAGACATTACAGGGAAGAAATATAAAAGAACTCCAGCTTCCAACATATCCAGGCTATTATGCTGGGGAGTCAGAGTGTATAAGAGGAGAGAACTACAACTCCCACTGTTTTCCTGGCTATGAAAGCTCACCAAAACTCCTTCCCTCTGCACAATGGAGCTCCTCCCTCCATGACATCATCACAGCCTAGATCCAGTGCTGAGCTTCACCCCTTGTGAAATCACTGTAGGTCCTTAACCTCTTTACTCCTCCTGTCTGCCATGCCACCCAACCTTCCTGCTAGGAGGAGACTCATCTTGCCTCATGAAAGAGGTGCCCCTGCCCTCCCTTCATATCTACATCACCAAGCAGAGCTGAATTAGCAATTTACCTATAGTGAAGAGATAAATCGAAAGTGTCACTTCCGCTATTTAACCATGCAATCTCATGACCGCCAGGTGTCCTCAGCAGAGCTGCAGGGTTATTGCATACCCTGATCAGCCCTGTTAGTGGCAATTATGGATGCCCCAGCTACAGTGGAAAAGTGTGAAATTAAAAAAAAAAGAAAATACAATATGATGGGGGGAAGGGGATATAGAAAAAAAATAGTTACAACAATAAGTTAAGAAAATGGCAGAATAAAATAAAAACATATATATATATATATATATATATATATATATATATATATATATATATATATATAAAAGAAAATGGCCCACCGCCGCTGACAACGGAAACCGTCATCATATGCGCCCTGTAATCCAAAACTATACAAATCGATATCAAAACACCCGAGACGAAATGAGGAACCCATTCCCATACTTTTTTTAGTGTAAATATACTAATTTTAAAAATAAACAACTATAAATGTAAAAAATAGCCCAATATGTCACAAAAAATAACGCTGCAAAAATAACTTCTGTAGCTGAATAAAAAAATAGGACAGTAAAACCTCCACATGGATAAAATCCCTAGAATGTATCTGGACCTCTTGGACCAAAACTCTCTGGCCCTTAAGGGGGTTATAAACGTTACTAAGCATTCAAAAAATGGGCAAATATACATGTTTTCCTCGGAGGTGGAGTTGGGTGCCTCTGCTTTGCAGCGCATATCGAGAGATGTCTCACTGGTCAGTCCCTGTACTCACATAGGCTGAGCCAGGACATGAGGGATTATTGCCCACCATGATAGACAAGAGCACCACGACTACACCGCTAGCCCAGCTAAGACCCCAACAGAACTGAGCATGATAACGGCCTCCCCGTGTTCTGTTGGACCAAACATTGCTGTAGCAGTGGGACAGGGGACCCCTTTTCACCACGAGGGGCCACCTCTACAATACCTTGGGGTTCTGGACTGAGCACCAAGTATGCCGATGTAAGTGTCGTGACTTTGTGATTTACGGTAACTGTTTCTTTGGTATTTTGATGAATGACTAAGTTCAGAGGCATAAATTATAGCTGCTTGGCTCCAATGTAACTCTGTAACAGGGGTCCCCACCCCCAACTATAAGGAAGGCTTTAAATGGGTATAAGCGCATATACGCTTGCTATTGCAAGGCGGACAATCGTGGGCTATTGTGCCCCAATCAGCACATTTTACAGTAATTTATTACACTGCTGGGACAGCTCACATCGGCGCGGCCCCAGCAGTGCCATGTTTGAGTAGGGGGGCAGACTACTTAGTAGGTAGGTCAACTGACTCAGTAGGTTAGCTGACTGGGTAAGCGGGTCAGCTGACTTTTAGGCCAGTTAGCTGACCTAGTAGGCCCAAGTTGCATTGTTTAATGATGTGAAATCATGCAGTTCCGTGCGCTATTTCATGCAGATGGCGGCCTTCGGTGTGTAACTGCGCCTGAAAATAGAACATGTCAATAATTTTTCCCGTGCTCGAAATGCGTGTGAAAAAAACCACATGTGAAGTACAAGTAACCAATTCAAGTTCATCGGTTCTATTTGCTACACACATGGCTTTCTTCACTTAAAACGGATAGCTGAAAATCTAATCATAGAGACATGAAAGAAGGACTTCAGTAACTCAGAACTTTTCTAAAGTTGCTTTTGCAATGTGAGTCTCAAAACTGAAAGTGAACAAGATTTAACCTTAGCGGTTCATTAGACGTCATGTCTGCTGGAGGGTCAGAAAATAGTGTCTGCGCTCTGTATAATTACTGACCCACCATATTAACACGTATGGGTGTTAACTGCATTATACTCTGAGGAGATCAATAGTGAACCATCAGGAACAGAGTTATCAGAGCAATTTAGGATATTATCTATCTCCTATCTATCTATCTATCTATCTATCTATCTATCTATCTATCTATCTATCTATCTATTGGATCTATCTATCTATCTATCTATCTATCTATCTATCTATCTATCTATCTATCTATCTATCTATCTATCTATCTATCTATCTATCTATCTATATCTCCTATCTATCTATCTATCTATCTATCTATCTCATATCTATCTATCTCATATCTCATATCTATCTATCTCTATATCTATCATCTATCTATCTATCTATCTTCTATCTATCTATCTCATATCTATCTATCTATCTATCTATCTATCCTTCATCTAGCTATCAAATTAATTTAATCCTATCTATCTATATTCTATCTATCTCATATCTATCTATCTCATATCTATCTATATTCTATCTATCTCATATCTTTCTATCTATCTATCTATCTGTCTCTCATATCTATCTATCTATCTCCTATCTATCTATCTATCTATCTATCTATCTATCTCATATCTATCTATCTCATATCTATCTATCTATCTATCTATCTATCTATCTATCTATCTCTCTCATATCTATCTATCTATCTATCTATCTATCTATCTATCTATCTCATATCTATCTATCTATCTATCTATCTATCTATCTATCTATCTATCCTTCATCTAGTTATCAAATTAATTTAATCCTATCTATCTATATACTATCTATCTCATATCTATCTATCTCATATCTATCTATCTATCTGTATTCTATCTATCTCATATCTTTATATCTATCTGTCTCTCATATCTATCTATCTATCTCCTATCTATCTATCTCATATCTATCTATCTATCTATCTATCTATCTATCAATCTCATATCTATCAATCTATCTATCTATCTATCTATCTATCTATCTATCTCATATCTATCTATCTCATATCTATCTATCTATCTATCTAATATCTATCTATCTATATATCTCATATCTATTTATATCTATCTATCTATCTATCTATCTATCTATCTATCTATCTATCTATCTATCTATCTATCTATCTATCAGGCAGGCCAGAGAATGTTCACTACAACATGCTGGGTACAGGAGCACAGAATAGAGTCAGAAACCAGAGAGTCAGTGAGGGCTCATGTCCACGATCCTGTTTTCACAGCATATTATGCGTGCATTGCGCAGACATGTGAAAGTCAGTGAATGGAGCCAATGAAAGTCAATGGACTTTCATTGATTCATGCACACAGGCATGTAGACTCTGAATATAGTTACATATAGATCACAGCATGCTCTATTACATTGCATATGGGCAGTATTTTCATACGCAACCCCGCTCTGAAACAGAACATGGAATAATAACACAAAAAGTCAAATTGCTCATGTCCGTTTGTATGTGATACGCGGGCATTCGCAGCGCCATAGGCGATCTCTGCCAGCAGAGCATGTGGTCAGGATTCTTCTATTTTTAGTTCCGCACCAACATTTGCCGTTAACAGTGCGAATTTTGAGGTTGACTATTCCGTGGAAGGGCATATACCACAACGTTGTTGCAGAATATTCCGTCCTGTGCCTCTAAGGTCTCTAAGCTGGACCAAAAGACCAAAAGCGAAGGCACCTTCCTTACTGGGATGCGCGCATGTGCCTGCGGGTAACCTTTGGGCAGATGCTGGAGCTGCAAGGTAGCCGGGATGAACGCCACCATGACCGGCAGCGGAAGGAAGAGAGATAAGACGGTGGCCATGAGTTGTAACACATTCACATCTGCAAACTTTCATATTAAAGGATATTTTTGATAATAGAAAATATTTTTTTCTAACCTTTTTTTTCTCTTTTAAATGAACATGTGACCAATTTATTGAAAATCCCACTAATAGTCCATCATTCATGTTTTGCGCACAGTTATTTAGTCTTCTCTGGGTCAAATCTGGAAATGCAATACTGAAATGTATCATTGATATCCACCGACAGAATGAATCACTTTGTTCTGTGTTCGTGAACCTAAGGGTTTTGCTCCTGAGTCATTCTTTATATTATCATCGCAGTCATCCTGATTCATGAGTTAGCATTGATATTTTGTGGCTTTAAAGGAAACAGTGCCGGAGTGTTTCTGCAATCTCTTGAACTTGACTTGAACCTTAGATTGCCTCAATGAAAAATATCATCTCCAGATCACATGTAGACCTCACCACGGGCACGCTGAACGGGATCCCACGAATCTGATGCATCAGATATGAGAATGAATAGCAGACAGTGTGAGTAAAGGAGACGAAGAACAGCAGAATTACTCTATGGTCACTGTATAATTTCTATGTTGCATACATGAATACTCTCTCAAGATGTCCGGAAGTCGCTTTTAAAAAAGGAAGACCATGAAGACCACAGAGATTGGTGTTTTTTCATACCGCTGGTCAGAGGCCTAACTTGAAGCTCCTGGGCCCCAATGCAAAAACTGCAACAGGGCCCCCAACTATAATGTTTTATTCATAGTACTGGGCTCCCTATATGGAGAAGAGAGGCCTTATGGGCCCCCTAAGGCTCTTTGGCCCGGGTGCAACCGCATCCCCTGCACCCTTTATAGTTACGCCCCTGCCGCTGGTTCCTGCTGTCCTTAGTGATGTTAAAAAGGGGCTAACATATCATTTATACAACCTGTGCATTTGTATGTGGGCTTCCAAAACAAGGGAGTACAAAAGGTAATGGTTGTTCCTTCTCTCTTAGATCACATTGTTATCTATGTCTCATAACTGCTGCCCGATTAATTTAACAGTGAGGGAGTTTCTGGAGAGCCATGAATGAGAAGGTTTATGTCTTGTTGGTGTCAACCCTTAGGTAAGCTACTGTGATATCACAAGTTCTTAGTCTAGTAAATTAGTACTTTAGTCTAGTAGACATCATGAACGTGTTTCCATCAGTTTAGCTGTTTTGACATCACAATTGTATTTCTGTTGACTGTGTTGACATTAAAAGTGGATTTTTTATTGGGTAAGTTGCTGTGGCATCACTATTTGTTCATATGTAAGTTTATGTGACATCACAGGTAAGTTTTAGTCAATTAAGCTTCCATGACATCATAAATATGTTTTTATCAGGTAAGCTACTGTGACATCACAAGTTGATTTCAAGTGCCAATGACGGAGCCACCGTGGTTGTTCTTCCTTCTCTCTTCTCTGGAGGAGGAGAGGAAGGAGAAACCAATTCAGAACATACAGAGACCATGCAGATGTTGTCCTTGGTTAGATTTGAGCCTAGGTGACTCGGTTCTAATGGTTGAGCCACCATACTTGTTCTTCATTCTTCCTCTTCCTTCTTCCTCTTTTTTCTTCTTCCTCCTCATTTTCCAGAGGAGAAGGAGAAGAAGAAAGTGGAGGATGAGAAGGATGAGAAGAAGAAGGTCTTCTCATTATTCGTTTTATCCTTCTCTTCCAAAAAGGAAGACGCAGGAGGAGGAAGAAGAAAAAAGCTTTATGGCTCAGTGGCTAGCACTGTTGCCTTGTAGTACTGGGATCCTTGGTTCACAACTGACTATAGAAAACATCTAAATAGAATTTTGAATGTTCTCTTTGTGTTTATCCTTCTTTTTCGTCTCCTCTTATGGAGAATGGAGAAGGTAGAAGAAATAAGATGTTTGGTGGCTGAATTGTTGGAACTGTTGCCTTGCAGCACTGAAGTCCCACATTGAAATCTAACCAAGGGCAACATCTGTATAGAGGTTTGATGCTCTTTTTGTGTTTAGTCTCCGCCTTCTACTCTTCTGGAAAAGAAAGAAATAGTGTGGTGGCTCTGTTGTTAGCACTGCAGCCTTGTGGTGCTAAAGTTCTCCTCCATATCTGCCGTTTCTGCTAAAGTTCCAGGTGTAGATCTGGCCAAGGATAACATCTGCATTGAGTTTTTCAAAGTCTATGCAGATGCTGTTCTTGATGAGATTTGAACCAAGGTCCCCAGTTTTGCAAAGCAACAGTACTAACCACTAAGACACATTCATTGAAGAGGCACCTGTGGTTGTATTCCCATGCAATTTGCGTGCGCTAGGTATCTTCTGGAGGTCAAATTAGTCAATCCGATTTTTCTCTCATTGACTTTAATGGAAATCAGGATTGAGTCACCCCGATTCCAGATTATTTTGGGAAAGTTGGCCCAATCACTTCTCAGCACTCCCGATTATTTCAATAGTTGCTCATCATGCTCATCACTCTTAGAAACAAGCATCTAAAGTTGCAGTGAAAAATTGTCTCTTAGGAGGGTAATAGGAGAAGAGGCAAAAAAGGTAGAAGAAATGAAAATCCATCTCAATTTTTTATTATTTTTTATGGGTCATATTGCACAATATAAAGCAACAAAAACCAATATTATCCTGTGATGTTATGATCTTCTTGTATGTTCTTTTTAGGTTGAGGTTGATGCCTCCTTGGTCACAAGTATAAGGGTAGCTATTTCAGCACAGGCCATTTCACGATTCTTATGCGTCTAGATTGAGGGTTGTAGCAAATTCTAAGGTTATTCCCTATACATAGGGATAACTTTATGATCGGTGGGGGTCCAATTGACAGCACCAACACCAATTTCGAGTATGAGGTGCAGCATTCCATAGGGAGACCCCGGACACCTGACATACGTGGGGAGCTAGGAGGGTAAAGTAATGGCTTGTCATGGCAGCACTTACCTAACTCGTTCCCCGCAAGGATACATGCAGTTAAGACCAGAGTATTACTGCAGGCCACTGTAGACACCCTCATGATAGGGAATGCCAATATACAGGATAATGGGGGTTGTAGTTGTAACGTGTGATGCCACCATTTCTACACACTGGTAGGACCTTCGGCGGAGAATAAATGCAAACAGAAACAGTCATTGAGTACCACGGGTCCCTAGAAATGGTTAGGGCCCAGTATAAACTTTCACTTGCAAACTTGAACAGATTAGACAAGGCAGTTCAGATACAGTCTTTACAGTGCAGGCAAAACAAAAGATTTGTGGTCAGGGAGGAAACTCAGGATGACACGGGTCCTGCAGTCTACATTATCTGCCAGAACCGCTCCTGGTGGGGAACCCTCCGGAGGATAAAAGGGGTAGGGTCACTCCACAGACACTGTGACAGAAGTTAACTTTAAGTACCTCCACCCATCCTTGGAGACGCATGGGTGTGACAATTCAAGGGTGTACCTCTACGCGGTGATCCTGGCTCTGGACGGCCGCGTAGGAAAATTAGACAGAGAGATATTACCTTTACACTGGCCTTGTCTGAAGAATTACTTACATGACATGACAAACTTGATACATTTATATACAGAAACTGATTTTAATAAAGTTAACCTCTCAAGCTCTAGAGCTGTGCAACATACACACTGGAAATGATGAGAGAGATTTTGCACAGTGCATCCACATAAGACAAACATGTATGACATTTATGGAGGGGACCAGGATGATGTGCTGGGCCACTACAGAGGGTCCCCATTAATCTCGCAAGAATGGAGTGGAGGACACACATGCATGCTGCTACTCCATTCATTTCACTTGTACTCAACAATTTCTGACTATTTGGAATGAATAGAGTGACGGCACTCAGGTATAACTGCTGCTTCATTAATGCAAGGACCTTCAGGACTCCCATTCTCAGGATTAGTGGGAGACCAAGTGGTTGGACATTACTCATGTCATTCTGGTGCTAGGCACCTACGGGAGCACTGCTCTACAGGTGCTAGGTTTATTTGGTTGGCTGATGGGTGGAGCAACACAATCAGCTAATCACCGTTTGTCTGTGTGTATTTATACTGATCCCAACTTTCAGAAGGTGTCTGTTATTCTCCATGCTGGTCAGATCTCTGTCTATCTGTATCCTAAATTCTGTTAGATGTCATGTCTGACTCCTGATTCCTTTCTGAGTCTGGTCTGATTCCTTTCTGTAGGTACTCTGTCTGAATGTGCTTCTGGTCTTGTTAGTGGCACCTTGTTTAACTCTGTACTTCTGAAGATATGTCTGTCTGTTTTACTGGAGTATTGTTACCATATTGTACTCTATGGTATAATATATAATGTAATATTTCAAGTCATCTTTGCCAATGTTCCCTGTTATCATCTAGCGGCAGTCAGGGTTGCCGTAGGTTGCTGATGTGGGGCTGCCCTCATCAGGGCAATCACTCTGCTTATAAGTAGGGTTTTCCATATTTATGAGGTCAGGGCCAGTTTCCCTTGATTTGCTGTATTAATGTTTCCTTATATACCATTTTGTGTGTATGTCATTTGTACTATTAAAGTGTATATGTTTTGTTTAATTGCATTTTCCGTGTTTGTATTAGTCTGTATATTGGGCTTTTATGGACATTTATATTTAAGCCTGTGTAGGCCGCTTAGGATAAACCCTGCACAGATGCAACAATAACTTGAGAATCTGCCACAACCCCCTTGAAGAGGCAGTCTTCTGGAGAGGTTTCACTGTACAGGTTTCATATCTTTATAGCTGACAGGGGGCACTGTGGTTTGCGCTTCATCATACATGGTTCCAGAAGATGACATGATAACTAGTGCTCTACTTGAGACACTATATCTGGCACTCTTATGGGAACACTATTGCTGTATGTATTTTCCAGAGACCTGAAGTCACATAAATTAGTCTTTACCAGAGTATTTTGGGGTGCGGCCTAATTATAAAGGGGTGTGGTGTATGTTTTTCATTTTCCTGAAGTCATTTTCAAAGTATGATACTCTTTGTTATGATGCCTATGGCCCTTCTGTATCGTGTTCATTTGCTGCTCCCCTCAGATGGTCCCGTTCGGGCGCAGCTTCCAGATGAACACATACTGGATGGATTATTACTAAATTGCAATATTGTATCAACTAGAATGCAAGAGGTGTCAGATATCTTCTGTAATATCTTCTATAATAGGTACAGAATGTTTCTTTGGTAATGGACATATTAATGATCGGGTCTCACGGATTTGGTAAAATGAAAAGCAGATTTTGTCATTCTCAGCAAAAGAAATGTGATCCGTCTAATATTTCCTGTGAAACACATAAGGCCATCTGCAGAGCTGTTCCCAGACACATTCAGAGGTGGCAGGGGCAACTGTGAATGACAAGATTAGAACGTGCCATTTAACCCCGGGGACTGGGAAAAAAATAGTCTATATTGGAATTCAACTCCAATAGGTTCATATATGATATCCGGTTTAACATGGAGCCATATAAATACACTCAGATCCCGTCGGAAATTGGAAACACACCCTATAAAAAGGACTTTAATTACTTTATTTTTGTTGTTGAATTAAATATAAAGGTGTTCTATATCATCTTCCATAAAAAGGCTCAGATAACGGGGCGTAGACGGTGCTAAGACATTCTAGCAACATTTTAGTTGTGGTTTTTTTATGTAACCCTTAGAGGACATGGTGATGTTTTCGAGATTTTCATCTCCCCTTTTCAAAAGCCACAACATTTTTATTCTACCATCAACATAGCTTGTTTGCTACGAGGTGAGCTGTAGTTTTTATTGGTACCACTTTGGCATACATAGGAGGTATTGTATAGTTTTTGTTAAAGGGGTTGTCTAGCTGTAAACTACTGATGGACTATCCTTAGGATAATAGTAGATTGGCGGGGGGTTCGCTGCCCAAGAGCGATGCTGATCAGCTTTACACTGAGTCAGTGCAGAAAGCAGACAGCTCTATTCCCACTGCAGTGGCCAAGCTTGGTCATTGGTCATTCACTTCAATAGCAACTTTCCTTGTAATACCAAGCCTGGCCACTGCAGTGAGAATGGAGCTGTCTGTTTCCTGAGCTTAGTGCAAGACACAGACCCTTGTTACTACTGATGATCTATTCCGAGGATAGCTGATCAAAAGTTTATGACTGGATAACCCCTTTAATTTTTGGGAAGAAAAGAGTGAAAGAACACATCAATTTTGCTGGGGTTCTTTAATACAGTATTTGCCATGCGGGAAAAAGGACACAACTTTTTTCATGCAGGTCGTTATGATTATGACTATTAAAATTATATAGTTTTTTACACTTTTTCACAATAATAAAACCCAAAACTTTTTTTATTTTACTGTCACTGGATCTGTTTAAGGGCGGACACCCACTTGCGTTTTTTTTCTCTCTTGCGCTGCGAGAGCAAGTGAAAACACTCACCTCGCAGCCCGAAAAAAAAAACGGGCTGACGCCGGGATATCGCCAGTCTTTTCAATGGGGCCATCGGCAGCAGCTCTAGCCCCATTGAAAAGATAGGGAAAATACCGCAGACTTCTGCCACAGCTGTCACAGCTGTGCAGCATGCTATCCCATTGATTTTTAAATCCCCGCCTGCTGAAAGTGCTGGACAGCAGTGCAGGGGAGCCAGCCGGAGGACGCGGCTGAGCGGCGGAGAGGTGAGTACATTTTTTTTTCTTTTTTTACCAGTTAATGATGACTTTCAGGGAAGGGCTTATATTTCAAGCCCTTCCTCGAAAAATCATACTGCGGGGTTTGCCACAAGCCACTGCTTTCAATGGGAGCGGCAGCAGCGCCGATCCAATTAAAAGCAATGGAATAGGGGATGAAGGAAACTCCTGCCACAGCTGTCCCAGCTGTCACAGCTGTGGCAGAAGTCCACGATATTCTCCTTATCTTTTCAATGAGGCTAGCGCTGCTGCCCATTGTAAAGACTGGCGATATCCCGGCGTCATCCCGTTTTTTTTTTCGCGCTGCGAGGCGAGTGTTTTCACTTGCTCTCACAGCGCAGGAGAGAAAAAAACACAAGTGGGTGTCCAGCCTAAGGGCTTATTTTCTGCATGACAGGCCATTATTTTTGTTGGTATCATTCTGGAATGCATACAACTTTTTTAGAATTTCTATTGCATTTTTGAGTAAGAAGAATGAGCAAAAACAGCATTCTGGCTCAGTTTTTAATAATCTTCTTACAGTATTCACCATGCAGTATAAAGATGCATTAATTTTATTTTGTGGGTTGTTACAGATGTGGTGATGCCACATGTATATTTTTATTTTCATTTTTGCAAAAACAGAATAATTGAGCAAAAAAAGTTTTTTTTAACTTGGATATTTGTCTCTTTACCATTTTTCTTTACTTTTTTTGTTTCAATCATTTTTTATTGTACATTTTCAGTAAACATTGAACAGTGTTACATTATATTGATCTGCAGTTACCACTGTACTTAAGCGTGGCCACGCTGATTTCTCTTAAATCGTGTATCACGGACATTTCCTGCAAGATACATTTATTTCTTAAAACAGTAAATACAAAAAATAAAAAAATTGAAAAGGGAAAATACAACTTTGTAGTGCCTTAATAAATAAAGGCATGTATCTGGCTGGGGGGGTAAAAGGTAGGGGAAGATGTTGGGATAAGGGGTTAGGGAGGGGATGGAAGTCTTGTTTATGTTTTTTTTTTTTTTTTAATTTATTTTTTTTTTTGGGGGGGTTTCCAAGGGCCCTAAGGGTCCATAGTACCCGTATTCAACCATTTTTCAAAGGGTTTAGACGCTCTCATGGCGATCCACGGTCTCCAGAGATTATAGGACCTTTCGCGGTCTTTTTCTTCCTCTGCTCCCTCTATTTCATATCTCATAAGAGTATTGAGTTTTTCTGTCCATATAACCCTTGTGGGAGGGGCCGTGGAGTGCCATAAACCCGGGACAGACATCCTGACTGTGAGGATGGCCAGTCTCAGGAGATCAGCCTTGATCTTTGGCATGGATCCCGGGAGCATTAATAGTAGGGCCATTTTTGCTGTAAAGGACACCGTTGATCTGGCCATGCTATTGTAGAGGAGTTCCACACTTTTCCATAGTTCGGCTACTAGTGGACATTCCCACCAGATATGTAGCATTGTTCCTATGCTACTCTGGCATCTCCAGCATATATCGGAGACTTGTGCGTCCATTTGGTGCAGTCGCAACGGTGTCCTGTACCATCGTGACAAGATTTTAAAATTTTGTTCTTGTATTCTGCTAAATTTGGTACTTTTGTGGCACATAAGGAAAGCCCTCTTCCATTCCGTACTGGTGAGCGTTATTCCCATTTCCTTTTCCCACTGTGCCACATAACTGGGGGGGTCGTCCTCCCCCTCACGGGCCACCAGCAATTTGTATGTCTGCGAGATTCCGTGTGTCACTGGGGATGCTGTCCTGCATACGGTTTCAAACTGGGTCAGCGGTAAGTTGCCACATCCCCTTGGTGTCAGGGACTCCACATACCCTCTCACCTGAAAATATTTTAACCAAGCCCCTGGTGGGGGTCTGCTTCCTTCATAGAAGACTCTCAGGGGTCTCACTCCTGCCTGTGTGGTTACGTCTCTCACTCGTGGGACCGGGGTGTTAGGTAGTGATAAGACCTGGTTCCCTCTCTCAAAAGCCTGAAACTGAGGGTTGGCTATCAGTGGGGTCAATGGTCCCGGGACTGAGATCAAACCCATTTTCTGGGCAAATGTGCCCCATGCTCTGAGCACTTCCCCTAATTGCGGCAAGATGGAGTTTATCTCTTTCAAAGATTGTCTCGGAATCCACGGAACCCCCTGGACCGCTGTAGATGCAATATTGTGCTCCAATTCTACCCATAGCTTCGTGCTCTTATCTCTTAGGAGAGAGAGCACAAAATTGCCCAGGCTCGCCCTGTAATACAGGGTGAAATCTGGGAGTCCCAGTCCTCCCTGTTCCTTGGGGCGTGTAAGGAGCGCATGTCTGAGTCGGGGTCTACGGCCCCTCCAGACAAAGTTATTTATTAGCGAATATATATTAAGCAGGAATCGTCTGTTGAGGTGGACAGGTAGTGTCTGACACAGGTACAGAAATTTCGGCAAAGTGTCCATTTTTACAGCGTTTATTCTGCCTGTCCAAGATATATAAAGTGGGCTCCACTTTTATAAGTCCTCTTTAAGTTTGGCAAGGAAGGGTTGGAAGTTTAAGTCGAAGGTCTGGGCGGGGTTTGCAGGTAGTTGAACTCCAAGATATTTTATTGATGTGGGCTTCCATTTAAACGGGAAAGCTTCTTCTAGGTCCAGCGCTTCTCTCTGGGGGATCGTTATATTTAGTATCTCAGATTTTTGTAGATTTACTTTAAAATTGCTCACCCTCCCATACCTTGCGAATTCTTTCATCAATATTGGTAATCCTACCCTGGGATTTGATATGAACAGAAGGAGGTCGTCCGCAAACAATGCCATTTTATGCTCACAGGTACCGTCATGAGTGCCTCTGATTGATATGTTACTCCGGGTGGCATTGGCTAGGGATTCCATTGACAGGATATATAGCAGGGGCGACAGTGGGCAGCCCAGTCTGGTACCGTTACGGATCATTATGGGTTCTGAAAGGGCTCCATTTATTTTAATCTTGGCTGAGGGGCCGTTGTATAGGGCCATGATTCGTTCCCTTGTCCTCTGTCCAAGGCCTATTTGTCTTAGGGTCCCCTCCAGGTATCTCCAACTGACCCTGTCAAAAGCCTTTTCCGCGTCTACTGAGAGTAAACACAGTGGCTTGTTTTGGGCTCTAGCTAGGTTGATCAAGGATATAGCTTTGATGGTGTTGTCCCTGGCTTCTCTTCCAGGGACAAAGCCCACTTGCTCTTTGTGGATCAGGCCTGGGATATGCTTGCCAAGCCTATTAGCAATCAGCTTGGCAAACATTTCGACGTCAATGTTTTTTTCTTTACTTTTTTTAATGTCCCAATAGGGGACCTTAAGCTGCAATGTCTGTATTGCAGTGTATTATCAGTGTATAATGTACTTCCACCCAGTTAGCCTTTGCAGGCATGCTGATCATTGTTAGGGCTTAAACAGATCACAGTGATTTCCTCATGTTTTGCATGAAAAGCACACCCGCGAAACGTGACAAAACAAAGCTATTTGTTTTCAATGGTTTTGTTTTCACGGCTGTGATATAACTACGTGCAAGAAAACATAGGCCTTGCCCTATCTTTCCCGCACATTGATTTTCTACAGGGCAGGACTAGAGATGAGCGAGTATACTCGCTAAGGCACATTACTCGAGCGAGTAGTGCCTTAGCCGAGTATCTCCCCGCTCGTCTCTAAAGATTCGGGGGCCGGCGGGGAGTGTCGGGGGAGAGCAGGGAGGAACGGAGGGGAGATCTCTCTCTCCCTCTCTTCCCCCCCGCAACTCATCTGTCACCCAAGCCGGCCCCCGAATCTTTAGAGACGAGCGGGGAGATACTCGGCTAAGGCACTACTGGCTCGAGTAATGTGCCTTAGCGAGTATACTCGCTCATCTCTAGACAGGACCTGTCTTTCTGCTTTCTTGTTTTGCTTGCGTGCAATGATGTGACACAGGGTACTCCCTCCTTCTGTTAACCGCTTACATGAAGTGATCAGCATCGAGCATGAGGCCCTTTGTGGCACAAATCCGCAGAAAGACAGAGCAGGGACTATTTTTTTGTGTGCAACTGAAATGCACACAAAAAGTCGTTAATGAGAACAAACCCATGAACCTTAATGAGTCTTATTCTCTGCATACTGTGCGCGCAAATTCCGTGCGCGCTATGCACAGCACAGATATGTCCATCTGAAGCCACTCTTAGGGTATGTTCACATGGCAGAATTCACCGTGGAAAAATTCCACATGAATTTAGCATCAAAATCTGGTCTTTTTGAGCGTTTTTTGCGCAGATCCGCACATGGAATTTATTGTCAATGGAAAAATATGCATGTAGAATTTTGAAGCAGAAACTAAACAGAAGTGACATGTCACATCTTGATGCAAAAATGCATGTTAATGAGATTTTCCACGTCAAAATTCCGTACATGGATTTTGCCCATTGACAGGGCAAATTTCACATGTGAATTTACATAAAAAACCACATTAAAAAGGCACCGATTTTGACAAAAATCTGAATTTACATAGACTTTTTCCATGGTAAATTCTGATGTGTGAACAAACCCTTAAAAATATCAGCCGGGAAGCTGAGGAGAATGTGCACAAGAGATCAGAGTGTGGAGAGGGATGAAAGCATCCAAGTTATCAGGGAGAGCAGATCACAAAGCTGTAGATAGGGAGGGAAGCAAGCAGAACAAGGCAGGATGAGGGAAAATCACTGACTCATCATCAATATCTATCAGCACAAAGGCAAATAGATCCCTCATGGAAAGCCAGAACTTTATCTTTTAACTCTACATCTGTGTACTGGCTGTTAGAGCCCTGGCCACTAGAAATGTATTTAAGAAGTTAATCAGCACAGAATATTGGACTTATTTAGATTTAAACAGAAAATTGTTCTCAAGGTAAAGTTACATGGCCATGTCCTAATGATGTGGACAGGTGACATAGCTTCTAATTATTGTGAGCCTTCCATTGGTGTCCCTACTAGAGATGAGCGAGCATCAAAATGCTTGAGTGCTCGTTACTTGAGTCGAACTTTCAGTGATGCTCGAGAGTTCGTTTCGAGTAACGAACCCCATTAAAGTCAATGGGCGACTCGAGCATTTTTGTATATGAGTGGTGCTCCGCTAAGGTTTTCATTTGTGAAAACCTTAGCAAATCACCAAATTCATGTAAAAAACACAGAAATGGATAGGGCAGGCGAGGAGCAACATACAGGGCTGCATTTCAGGCTCCGAGGTCTCACTATTAAGCCACAATAGAGGCAAGAGTGATACCCCCCCCCCCGCGCGCGCACTGTCAGCATAAAGATCGTTCTCCTCTGCCACAGCTGTAACAGCTGTGGCAGAGAAGAATGGTGTTAGCCCATTGAATTCAATGGAGCCGGCAATACAGCCGGCTCCATTAAAAGCAATGGGCTGCTGGCGAGCGCGGGATGAATTTTCGGGAAGGGCTTAAAAATATAAGCCCTTCCCTGAAAATCATCCAAAACTGTGTAAAAATTAAAAAAAAATATATACTCACCTTGTCCCGGCAGACGGAGTTCAGCCACGGCCGGCCGGCAGTTCTCCTGAACTGCTGTGAGTAGTATTCAGCAGCCGGGGATTTAAAATCCCCGCCTGCTGAATGAGCTGCCTCTGATTGGTCACAGCCTCACCAATCAGAGGCAGCTCTCACTCACCCATTCATGAATTCATGAGTGGGTGCTGCCCACTGAGTGCTGCCTCTGATTGGCTCAGCGCAGGGACCAATCAGGGGCAGCTCTCAGCTGTCATTCAGCTGAGAGCTGCCCCTGATTGGTCCCTGCACTGAGCCAATCAAAGGCAGCACTCACTCACCATTCATGAATTCATGAATGGGTGAGTGAGAGCTGCCTCTGTTTGGTGAGGCTGTGACCAATCAGAGGCAGCTCATTCAGCAGGCGGGGATTTTAAATCCCCGGCTGCTGAATACTACTCACAGCAGTTCAGGAGAACTGCCGGCCGGCCGTGGCTGAACTCCGTCTGCCGGGACAAGGTGAGTATATATATTTTTTTAAATTTTTTACACAGTTTTGGATGATTTTCAGGGAAAGGCTTATATTTTTAAGCCCTTCCCGAAAATTCATCCCGTGCTCGCCAGCAGCCCATTGCTTTCAATGGAGCCGGCTGTATTGCCGGCTCCATTGAATTCAATGGTCAGTGCTCGTTTAATCGAGACGAGTACCGCGTGGTGCTCGTCTCGAGTAACGAGCATCTCGAGCACCCTAATACTCGAACGAGCATCAAACTCGGACGAGTATGCTCGCTCATCTCTAGTCCCTACATATGGAAGGCCTACTATACTGTGAATATTTGTTATAACATACCTATAATATACAAATTATTTTCCAGACATTAACACCATCAGTGTTTTGTTCTTTTTAAGGAATTGCAGACGAAGTTCCTTCAATCTCCCATCAATAATATAGAAAGAAACAAGGAAAAAGGTGAAGACTGATCGGGGAAGTCATGTTTCTGTAATAGGTTTTTGCCCTCAGGCACTTGAAATCCACAGGGTCACAAGAGCTTGTCTTGCTTGTAGAGCAGGTCAGAAGGCAAAGGAGATACAGGGACAAATTAATTTGTGTTGTGATTCTCAGATTTTATGCATGAATATGGGATAGGTGGCCATTATACCTAAATATGAAATATTTAAATGTCTGTATTTGAGTCTTGATTGTATATTATATTACAGATATGTGATATGCGCAGGAATTAATATTGCACTGAGAATGGGCATCTGACACTGTGTCATTATTTGATGCATTGTAAAATTTTCTTTACCTTAAAGGCATTGTCGCAAAATCGCCTTTTATAACTCATCCATTGGATAGGTGATAAAAGTCTGCTAAATGGGGGTCTCACGGCTGAGATCCCTTCGATCCCAAGAACGGGAGGCCTGTGAACCACTTTCCTCCTCAATGCAGACACACTGCACCCCTCACAGTGAGGAGGAGATTAAATTGGAAGGCGGTTGAGCATGCAGGATGCCAATCCCTTAATTTTCAACAGTACTGCCAGAGCCCAATTGAACTGAATGGATTGGCGCTGTGTATGTTTGACTGCCACTCCATTCAATCTCCAGTGGTGCAGTGAGTCTGCAATGTGGAGGACAGGGGGACATTTTTGGGATCGGTGGGGGTCTCAGTGATGAAACCCCCGCCAATCAGACATTTATCATCTATCATGACTGGCCTTAGTGACATGTGACCAGTGCCGTTGCACAAGGCAACAGTCGCCAGATTGTGGGGTGGAACAGGTGGACATAGGCTGGGGGTAATCAACCTCCACAGGTCCACTGGCCAGAAGATCTTCTTCCACCAGCACCTTGTGGAGCTACATGAATCATTCTCTTCCTGGCTCTGCCTCCTCCTCTCTGATGTTTCAAGGCATGACTGTCAGCTCCTCAGTGCCCCACCACACAATTGTGCTGCTGTATTTATGTTATAAGCTTGGTCCTGGTACAGTATTTATTCACTGAGCTGTTCTGGTGTGGGTATGTTGCTAACTTACTGCTTTCTGCACAAGCAGACTGCCTATTAGTGCAATATAAAGTAGTTTTTTTCTTATAATGAGGTTGTCGAAAAAAAAAAATTCTGCACAGGGTGCATGTACCCTGTGGATAGGCAACGAAAGCCTATTTAGGTACAACCCCTTTAAAGGAATTTTCTTAAAATACTAACCCTTTAAGAAAAAGCATATATCAAATGTTAAACAATTATTCCCAACTGGAAAATTTATGGCATATCCACAGGTAGCTCTGGGATCCACATGTATGCTGAGAATGGCTTTGTCCTTGCTAAGCACATGCACGGCTGGACACATCTGTATTCAGTCTGTGCTTGGATATGGTGATAGGCAGCTGCATCCCGAGGCATGACGAGGGTTGGAGGATGCGAGTTCCGGAGGTGGGATTTGGGATTCAACACGCGGGGTATAAAAACCGCTTTGGGAGACTCTTGTTCTTGATATAGGTGCAGTTTGCAGAGATGGGACCCACATCTGTCACACTTTTATAGCATATCCTGTAAATGTCATCATTTTAGGAAATGGGAAATGCCATAAATGTCTAAATTAGGAATAACCCTTTAAAGGGGTTATCCTGCACCTTGACTATTGATCCCCAACAATTCATATCCCCGACAATCAGCTGATCCTTGAGCTCACTATAGATGACGCTGGGAGCAGATAGCAATGTCCATATTTCAGTGGCCGAGTTTGGGATGGTAGGTGTAGTGGACCAGCGGGTCCTACAGAACACTCACAGGAACACCTGTCCTGTCACACCTGTCTATGTGCCGTCCTTGGATATAGAAGGTGGCGTCCGTAGGAGAGACCTTGTTTCTTCCCTTCTCTGTACTAAGCCTATAGCTTAACTCTGATGTCAGCTGGTGCCCTATTGGCTGACAGTCAACCTCAAATTCATTGGTGCAGAGTCCAGGGACGGGAAAACAGCAACAAAAGTCCCTATGCAGAGTGGGAGGAGTAGAGAAAGTGAGGGAAGCAGAAGAGGAGATATAAGGAGGAGGCAGTGAGCAGTTAGGGAGTTGCAGCCAGGAGTGAGTTAGTGGAGGTTGCATTCAGGCGTTGGAGGAGGGAGGTCGTGCTGGAGAAGGAGGAGGTACTCTTATAAAAGAGAGAGAAAGCAATCATCAGCACGTTCTTCCCAAGGTTGAGCGAGGTCTCATTCCACTCCCTTGGAGTCCCACAGCAGTGAGGAGGAGAATCTTCCTGAGGTCGGCCCTTCACTAAAACAATGAGTCTAAAACTACCCTGTGAACTCAAAGCCAGCATTAGTCTAGTGACCATCCTAAACTCTGCTTCATCCACACTTTGTAAAACCTTAATCATCCCTTCAGCTAGAGCAACTAGTGGGGAAATTGTCTTACAAATCAGTTTCAGAGAAAGGAAAGGAATTGTTGAAATCAGTTTCTATTCAAGTCAATATTGCTGTATTCTTCATCGTGTTCAGTTCACTGTATACTGCTGTATCTACTTATACCATTGCCAAGTACTGCATTGGAGATTCTGTATTTTCAACTGTTACAAACTTCAGTTTAGTAAATCTGCATACTCCCAGATTACTACCACAAGCTACCGGACTCGTTTCAATTAGTTCATCTTGACTTGTAATAATGTTGCTATCCAATAGGTGGTGCTGCATCTCCGTCCATGTGCAGGTTGAAGGAGAGATAAGACACATCATAAAACTGTCACATTCTTAAGCTCATTGGACTGATTAAGTAGTGTCTTAGCTTGTTTGTCTGTTGATTAAAGTTTTGAGTGCAAAACAGTCTCAAATTTCTGTGTGTGAACATTTGTATTTCAATCAAAAGGAGGTGTCCTCTCTGCATTTGTATATTATATATGTGCTCCATTCAAACCAGTTCCATTTAAGCCTGAGGAAGGATCAATAGAGGATCCGAAAGCTTGCTGTAGCATATTGTATTTTTGTTAGCCATTAAAAGGTATCATATCTACAAGATTACTTGGTTTCTCTCACAATTGTTTCATCGGCATTCCATCCCAAGGATCCCGGTTGAAGTACTGGCGTCACCCGTGACAAAACAGGCCTTCCTGTCAAGCGTACATGGTACGTTCTTTGGGCCACTACACAACCCGCGAGCAGAGCACCCTTAGCGCCCTTGTCGGAAGGGACCACAGAGCCACCCGTGACAACCCTTCTGCAAACCCCATGGTCTCCCTCACTTTGGCGTGCTTGGCTCGTCCGTTGCATAGGCACAGCCACTGCTATGTTGACAGCACTATCTGCCTTCAGCGCTGTCTGCATTGACAGTAAGCCCATGGATCAGCTTGTCGGCGGGGATCCTGAGTGGCGGACTCCCACTACTCAACTGTTGATGACTTGCACTGAGGATTTTTGCTTCCAGCGCTGTCTGTATTGACCGTGGGCCCAGTGATCAGCTTATTGATGAGGATCCCGAGTGGCGGACTACTGAAAACCTATGCTGACAATAGGTCATCAATTGTCAAATTCCGGGACAACCCATTTAAGGCAGCCATATTTGTTGTCACTCAAAAATAAGCTACCTTAATTAGGTTTAGTAAATGTAAAAGTAAATACATTCAAAAACTAAATTGCATAATGTAATAAATAATAATAATAATGAAGTTCTTCATTGCTTGTTACTCCATAACGAATACAAATATGGATGAAATATCAAAGCTTTTGTAGACTGTATGAAGAATTATCAGACGCCTTCTCGGAGCAGGTGCATCTTAATGTAATATATTCTCAAACATTTTCCAGGTCTCTTCACATGACATGAACCTTCTTTAGTGATGGTTCTGCAATAAAAACACATTACTCAGACTTGTTTCTACATGAATGGAGCATCTGACTCTGTTTTACCAAGTAATTTATTAATTAGTCACTCGCATGCCTTGGGTGCTTCACATCCATTATCTTCATTTAATAGTTTAGCTTTAGGACATTTCAAAGATACATTTTCCATTTTGTAAGCAAGCTGAAATAATTGTTTTCACTTTAGTATCTTCCAATCATAAATCACTAAATCATACTAAACGGCCCCCATTGTAGACAAATTAAATGTAATAAAAAAGGGTAATAAAACGAGATATAATCTCTCACTTTAAATCTTGACACGTGGCAGATATCGAGAGGCGAAGAAGCGTCGTTGGCAAAACTACGATAATAACAACAGTATAAGGTCAAATCGACCAGGACAGGCAATGACGTCTTCCATATACAGTTACGAGGAGCATTCAAGTTCTAAGGTCTCTTCATTTTTTCCTAAAAAAGCAGCTAACCCCAGAAAACTGAAGTATTGTCCCTTCTCAACATAATTTCCCTACTGACATACAAAATCTTCACAATCAGGGGCATATCTATAAGAGTTGCAGGGGATGCGGTTGCACCCGTGCCCAGGAGCCTTAGGGGGGCCCATGAGGCCACTCTTCTCCATATTGGGAGCCCAGTACTATGAAAAAAGCATTATAGTTGGGGACCCTGTTGCAGGTTTTGTACCGGGGCCTGGGAGCTTCAAGTTACGCCTCTGTTCACAATGTTAATGCCATGATTACATTTCCACTGTGGACATTTCTTTAGGGGTCTGCTATGGGTACTGGAAAATCGTTGATGCAAGAGCAGCACGACTGGAAAACATGAGACCATAGAGAACGTCCTTCATCATTGAAAAAAGCCAATAATCGCTAGGTGTAGGGTCACGTGAGTTAGGAGCATGAGGAGCCACTTCAAAGTTGTTGCCATGAAGAAACCCCTAAATAAGGGCCACCTGATGAGCAGGAGAGTTGTCTTGATAGATTTCCGGCACCCACCTGGAGGAAACTTTCTGCTTCTTTAGGTCTTCACGTCGGATGTTGTTCACAGATGCTACGGAAATGCCAACTTTTGTGATCTTCCAAAAGCACATGCTCCACTCATGTAATCATGTTGTCAGATCGGCTAGGCGTCGCCAAGGCTACTTTGGCTCATTCTCACTTAGGGCGCCCACCCACTGGCGTTTGCGATTTTCGTGGCGTTTTTTGCCGCGTTTTCGCGGCGTTTTCGCGGCTTTTCCATTAATTTCCATTGACTTTCATGGGTGCATTAGGAGAAAAATAAGGACACATATGCAACTGACAGTTCCTATGTTAAAAAACGCAACGCAACGCAAAACGCCAGTGGACAGGAGTACATTCAATTCTAATTGCTCTGCAGGAAAAACGTAAAGAAAAAAAAATCGCCAGTGGGTGGGCGCCCTTAGTATTCAGCCTTCTTAGAATTGCTGTACCCACAAACACACGGTTTATGTCCATGATACCTTCATTGCCTCATAACTCACTCGCAGCTGCATCTCTCATTCTGTCGCCTGTTCAGATGGCAGTGGCTGCAGCGTATATATGCTGCAGGCCGGAATACCGTCGGGCAGGGGGAGAGAGTTTAGCTCTTCTAAACTCCCTATCCCGCTTCCCACTTTGCTGGCTGCCGGCAAAGGGAGAGGGCAGGAACTAGTGTGTTAAACTCCCGACCCATTTCCACCCCATGCTGGCAGCCGGCTGACTATGGGCTGAAACGTAGCATACCATTTTATGAAGATTATGGAGAAATAAAGGTTTTTGAATTTTATATATACTCCTGTTTATGCTGCCACTTCTATTGAGTTTTCCTTGAGTATATTTGGTTGGTTGGCTCTGGCCTGTTTTAGTGGCTTGCATCCTGTTCACCTCACCATTGGGAAGATTTATTTGAGTGTTGCTGTGCAACTCCCTTCCTTTCTTGGGTATAACAGAAAGGTCAGCATCAGTACCCGGCAGACTCATGCAGCGGCCGGGACCCACTATGCCTGGGGGACCCACTAAGGTGTGAGATCAATGTTGTATTACAATGTGTGTGGTGCAGGTGGCCCCATGGCCATCCAAATCGTAATGAGATTGAATGAAGTGAGCCACTTCTGAACGGCTGTGGGCGTAACGGCTGTGCTACAGCTGGCTGCTCTAATTGCAGACATAGCAACATAGTAACATGTTAGGCTGAAGGGAGACAATGTCCATCTAGTTTAGCCTGTTTCCACCCCACCGTTAATCCAGAGGAAGGCAAAAAAAAGAACAATGAGGCAGAAGCCATTTAGCCCATTTGGGGGAAAAATTCCTTCCCGACTCCATAACGGCAGTCAGAATAAAACCTAAACGTTTTGACCTGACTCCAAGACCTGGATCAACAACTCCGCTGGTTATTTAATGTCTGTATCCTGTAACATCTAGTCCCCTCTTAAACTCCTCTATGGATTTTGCCATCACCACGTCCTCAGGCAGAAAGTTCCACAGTGTCACTGCTCTTACAGTAAAGAACCCTCTTCTATGTTGGTGATGAAACCTTCATTCCTCTAGACGTAGCGGATGCCCTCTTGTTACCATCACAGATCTGGGTATAAACCGATCATGGAGAGATCCTTGTATTGTCCCCTCATGTATTTATACATAGTTATTTGGTCGCCCCTTAACGTCTTTTTTCCAGGGTGAATAATCCCAGTTTTGATGCCTCTCTGGGCATTCCAGTGCTCTCATTCCGTTTCTTAATTTTGTTGCTCTTCTTTGAACCCCCACAAGCACTGCTACATCTTTCCTGAGCACCGGTGTTCAGAACTGTACGCAGTATTCCATGTGAGGCCTGACAAGTGCCTTATATAGTGGGAGGATAATGCTCTCGTCCTTCGCCCCTATGCCTCTTTTGATGCACCCCAAGACTTTATTTGCTTTTGCAGCAGCTGACTGGCATTGATTACTCCAGTTAAGTCTACAGTCAACTAGTACGTCCAGGTCTTTATCCATCTCACTTTTCCATAGCAGTACTCCATTTAGTGTATATTGGTGACATCCGTTTCTCCTGCCCATGTGCATAACCTTACATTTATCAACATTGAACTTCATTTGCCATTTTTCTGCCCAAGCCCCCAGCTTATTTAGGTCAGTTTGTAGCCGCACATTGTCCTCCGTTGTATTAATTAACATGTATAATTTTGTATTGTCTGCAAATATTGATGTTTTACTATGCAGTCCCCCTATCAGGTCATTGATAAATATATTGAACAGCATAGGGCCTTATACTGAACCCTGTGGCACCCCGCTAACGATGGTGGTCCAATTAGAGTACAAACCATTTATTACCACTCTCTGCTTTCTGTCTCTGAGCCAGTTCTTTATCCAGATACACACGTTTTCGCCCAGACCGAGCAGCCTCATTTTATATAGCAGCCTATTATGCAGCACGGTGTCAAATGTCTTAAAAGAATCCAAATATACAAGATCAATAGACTCTCCCAGGTCCAGCCTAGAGCTTACTTCATTGTAGAAGCTGATCAGATTGGTCTGACATGCTGGAAAGAAGTTATACCGTTGTACTCCTTGAGGTATTCTAGGATGGAGTCTCTCAGAAACCCCTTGAATATTTTTATAATTATTGAAGTGAGACTTACCGGCCTGTAGTTACCAGGCTCCCTTCTTGATCCCTTTTTGTATATTAGAACCACATTGGCAGTGCGCCAATCCAGTGGTACAACCTCGATCTCGAGAGTGTGCCTAAATATAAGAAATAGCAGTCTAGCTATCACGTCACTTAGTTCCCTTAGAACCCTTGGGTGTATTCCATCTGGGTCCAACGATTTTTTTTGAGGCAAACAAAGATGCACTGATTGAAATGGCTAATTAGTCTTAATGCATTCCAGATGTTTATTTTTCCTTTGCAATTACGCAGTGTTTCACGCATCTCCTTGTGTATTGCACATACATTTGCACCTACCCCATTGATCTCTATGGGTACCCCTGGTGGGCAAATATGCAGAAAAAGAGAACATGTTCTTTTTTTTTTTGCACGACTAAAATGCGCCAGAAAAATCCAGAAATGTCAACAAACCCATTGAAATCAATGGGTTCTATTCTTTGTGTATTGCTTGTGTAGTAATACCCTGTAGTAATAATTGGCTATGGGATAACCTGCTTTACTTGCTCTCGACCACAGAAATTAAGACCAACTGTGCTAAACATGAATGTTGCCATATTGGTAAATGTCCCAAGGAGGAGTGAGGAGGACATGTCATAATGGGCTGCATAGACAATTGGAAATGATAATTCCTCATGTTTACAATTCAAGCTCCCATTAAATTATGTATAGCCTATATTATTAAATGAACCCAGAGACAAATGACAACAGGTTCGTTATGGAGTCTTCTGCAAATTCATGACATCCATTATATAAAGATGAGCCCCAGAAAGGAGATCTGCTGAGGAGGCAGGAATGTCTGCAAAGATTTGCATAGACCGTCTATAACTAATGCTAACCCCGCACCAATCACACAGAAACGGAATTTAACTGCAAAAAATGTAATTAAATCTGGTAATTGTCCCTGTTTAATATAATTCTGCACTTGAACCCCAGAGGTCAATTATACTGATATATTTGGAAGCAGTAGTAGTGAGGGATTATTGGAAGAATCATTTCGGGCGTAATCGGCCCGATTTTCTGGTGGCGGTGCACAGTCCATAACCTAGGTTCAAGCACCAGAAACTTTCACAATGTTAGTGTCCATAATATAAGCCCTATTTCCTTACACGCTGTATTTAACCCTCTCCTCATGGGCATAACCAGCCGGACTCACAAGTTGTTGCTGGTGAACTCTCCAATCTGCTCTCTCCATTTCTTCGACATTGTAGGTTGGCTCTCTCCAGCCTGGAGCCACCGAATCCTCCTCCAGCTGCTCTGGGAACCATTCTCCAGGCCCTCCCGACAGTCGGGTATTCAACTTGACTTAACTCACCTCTCCTTCGCCTTCCTTGTCTCTCTTCGCTCTCCGTCAGCACCCATCTCTTCTTTTGGGTTGCACCCTCTCCACTGCCATCTGGCAGCACCTCCAGCTCAGCAGCTTGCACCCTTCGCTCTCCCTGAGTCTCAGCTAATTGATCAATATGTCTAGTTCTATCAGGCCGTGATTTTTGACGCATCTTCCAGTCCATCACAATGGTAACATTTTAACTAGAGATGAGTGAGCACCCAAATGCTCGGGTCCACGTTATTTGAGTCGAGCTTTTCGTAAAATTCGAGAGCTCTACTCGAGTAACGAATCCCATTGACTACAATAGGAGACTGGAGCATATTTGTATGTGGGACGCCGGGTGCCAAGCTTTTTTTTTTCCTTGGTTTGTCTCTCTCTCTCTCTCTCTCTCTCTCTCTCTCCCCTGCCTGCCAGACAAAAAATTTGCCAGTAATGTGCACTGCGTCACGGCGGGGAGGGGCCAAAACAAGCATTTCACAGCGGGGAGGAGCCAAAAACTGGGGCGGGGTCGAACGCAGCTTGATGCTCGTTCGAGTAACAAGCACTATCGAGTACGCTAATACTCGTAAGAGCATCAAGCTCGGCAGAGTATGTTCGCTCAACTCTAATTTCAACCATTTACAGAAGCCCCTTACCGTAGGTCGAATATAGAAAAAAGGATGAGTCGAAACAAACTCATCTGGTGTTTTTGTCGATGCCCACCGATAGGCCGCTGTTACACCCACAGAAAAACTCTAAGGCCGGTCTCGGACAACCGGATTTGAATTGCAGATTCCATAATCGGCTTCCGTGTGGACTTTCCTCGGTGAAACATGGGCACTTAAAGTCATGAACTTTTTAATTTTCCTTCACACTCGGGGATATGAACTACGCGAGCGGTAGAAAAGTCACAGCAAGCTCTATTTCATTGCGGAACCCGCATGGATGGTTTCCATTGATGTCAATGGAGGCGTTCGACCCACAGCCCATACGCAATTAACACTGCGTATGGGCTGTCGGCACCCGCGTCATCGCTAAGCGACAAACAAGCAAAAATACTGTACTGTGCATGGCCATCTGTAAGCCTCCGCGGTCATACGCAATACAGCAATGTGCCACATGCACAGTCACAGGCCAGGCTCATAGCTGGAACCCGCTATGGTGAGATATTGTACAACCCCCATTTAGCTGAACATCTTAGTCTGGGGTGCACTGGTCAGATCCCCAAAGATCCCCGATAATTTTGGTGCACAGAATATTAAATTGTGACAAAAGATCTGCAGTTACGTGATCTAAACAAATCTGTAAATGGCAAAACAAAAACTTACAATTAAAACAAGAAGTGATTTAAAAGTTTTCCAAGTCAACAGAATTTTTCTGGACATTGATGAAGAATGACACGGAACATTGTCTGTTACTTAACACCCTTTAAGTGACTTAGAAATAACGTATGTTTGCTTTAAAAGGTGTCTTTGTTCAGTCAGGTAATCAATAATACTACTGGCTTGCCCGCTCCCTTGGGCATTTTTGTGCATGGGCACACTTAAACTGAACATCTTACCTCACTCAGGACTGAGCTGCATCCTTCTACAAAGTTCACAAAGACTGTATGCTCAATCCCCCTGTATGAAACAGGTTAGGGAAGTCAGGGAAAAGCCAAAGAGGTAGCAGTGCCTTCATTCAATGGATCTGTGGGGTTTCCGCAGTCAGTCCCCCCACCAAGCAATAGTTGAACCCCTTTGCCACTTTTCTTAGGTTTATATTACTGAAATTCTGACACAACAATTTGGGTACCGAGTGGTGAGGAGCGGGGGGGGGGGGGGGGAGAGTGAGAGAGAGATCTCCCCTCCGTTCCTCCCTGCGCTCCCCCGCCGCTCCCCGCCCCCCACCGGCACCCGAATCTTTAGAGACGAGTGGGCAGGCACTCGCATAAGGCACTACTCGCTCGAGCAGTTTGCCTTAGCGAGTATGCTCGCTCATCTCTGGGTGGTCATACATAGGACAACCATTGTCTTAAAAGCTGCTTTAAATAGTTGCTAAATCATAGGAATAACTTTTGTTTGTGTTTTTCCATAGATCGACTGTTGGTCACATGTTCAATTGTGTGACCGTTGAATGAATTCTTGGGAGCATTTACATGGGACAAAATATCAATTAGGGGGCGGGAGAGTCTTTGGCATGCATGTATTGGAAATTTTAATCCCCCCTCAACGCATATTCAAGAGTTGCTGAGTCTATTAACTGCATATAAATACAAGCGTGCAGTCTTTGAGTGAACACTCGCTGCGGTCTCTCGCTGACTCAACTGAACAGTCATTGCTGCAGCCTCTTGTTCTTCTCGCCTGTAAGAGCTTTCTTTTTTATTCAAGCCTTGGTTCATTTGTTTTCAGAGGTAAGTTGGTGGTTTTTGAAGACCGGCATGGACTGTTCAGTTGTAGTACGCCAGAGTTGGGTACTCTAGCACTTTCTGTGATGATTACAGTTTTAAGGCCTCAGTCAAACGGGCGTCTTTTGCTGCTCTTGTTTTTTGCGTTTGCGATCCGCATCTATTAGAACCAATGCTTTTCAATGGCAGCCGTCACATGCCCAATTTTTACTGCGCACAAAAATGTGCACCGGTAAAAATAGGACAATGGATTTTAAAATGCAAGTAACTGCGGCATTCAGGATTTTTTGGATGTGCAACCCCTGGATACTGTCACATCCAGCGGTTTCAACTTGTGGTTAACAGGGCCAGCGGCAGCACTGACGGCCCCATCAACAAACAGAGAAGATTGTGATCCTCTGCCACAGCTGTGACAGCTGAAGCAGAGGATTTCTTCATCTATGTGGGAGTCCCCTCATCACTGGACACTGTGACAGCATTGTCACAGTGTTCAGTGACAAGGGGACTCCCACGTAGATGAAGAAATCCTCTGCCTCAGCTGTCACAGCTGTGGCAGAGGACCGCAATGCTATCCCATTGAATTCAATGCAGCCGATGCTACAGCCGGCTTAATTGAAGCAGTAAGATGCTGGCAGCCCCCTCAGTGATTTTCGGGAAAGGGCTTTAAATATAAGCCCTTTCCTGAAAATCATCCATAGAATGTGTAAAGAATTAAAAAATATATACTTACCTCTCCCCAACTGCCGGAGTTCAGGCACATCCAGCTGCGTCTTCTCCCTGAACTGCTTTGTCATTCATTGAATAGCTGAGCGCTGCCTGTGATTGGCAGAGCGCTCAGCCAATCAGATAAAGCCCTTTCAGCAGGCAGGGATTTTAAATCCCCGCCTGCTGAAAGAGATTCAGAACACTAAGGTACTGCACTGAGCACTCCAGGCAGAACAGAAGTTCTACCCCCGTTAAATTTATTTCTCCACTTTTTTTGTTCAGAACGGGTACCTGTGGCGTCACGACAAAATGATATCTTCCCATACCCGATTCTGCAGGTAGCGCCCTATTGGAGTATCACCATCTTACCCTGCCCAAGCCCACGGGCAGCACGCAATAAGAACTGCCAAATTTACCACTGCATGCAGCGTACCACAGCAGATCACAATTTTCCACTTTTCATCTTATTCCCGCTGCTCAACCCCCCGGTTCTGCCCGCTGCACAGTTCAAGGTGTGGAACATAGTATTTTACTATATGGTGGATATTGCAATAAGAGGAATGACCTTCAAAACATACTTCATGCATTTCGAGTTTGGAGGATTGGTGGATGCAATAGTAGCTTCTATCTTATGGACATTAGGGTATGTTATTGACGAAGTCCAAATTATCTCATATGTCTTGAGAAGATCACATTGGTGAAAGGACTCTAAACCCTCAAAATATGACACCACAGTCTAAGAACATGGCTGTTTAATAAAATCTCTGAGCAGTGCCGTATAGAGCCTTTTCAGTCTAGAGATCAGTGGTATGCCACTTTCTTCTCACTTGCATGTATGATTACATGCCCAGACTAAGGTTGGCTCTGAAGCAAAAAAAAATGTGGAGCTTCCGACCCATCTGTAGAACCTGGACCCCACTAGACCCTGTCACAGCATTTACATGTAAGAGAGGTGGCCACATATGCACATGGCCCTGTCCACTGAAGTATTATCGAAATGGCTAAAAAGCAATTGAAATCAGATAGAAAAGCTCAAACCCAAGTGCAAACTGAATACACAGCCTTAAACAGGACCCATATTGTCCTCTGATCATAGCTATCTATTTATAGCCATTATGGAGTCAGTAAGGAAATTGGTATCTGCCTCGATTGGGTTTTTTTTGCATTCCTCTGAATCAAAAAGGCGGGGGGGGGGGGGGGGGGTTGGAGAGGGGGGTAGAAACAGGCTGAACTAGATGGACATTGTCTTCATTAAGCCTAACATACTATCTATCAATCTATCTATCTATCTATCTGATTTAAAGGGAACATGTCAGAACTTTCAACCCTACTAAATCTACCTCAGCAGCAGATTAATAAATGACAGCTCTTTTCAACAATAATCTTGCTATTTTCCATTAGGAAGTACACCAGCAGAAGACATGTTTTAAAATTTCTTGCACATGTGCAGAGCATTTAGCCCTTTTGTGGACCAATTCATTGCATCCATCTGTGCATGCGCCGGTCGAAGACCATTGAGCGCATGCGTGAGAGTTTATACTGCTCAGTGGATGACATAGGACCACTGGCATAACTATAGGGGATGCAGAGGATACGGTTGCACCCGGGCCCAGGAACCTTAGGGGAGCCATTAGACCTCTCTTCTCCATACAGGGAGCCCAGTTCCATGAATAAAACATTCTTTTTGGGGCCCCGTTACAGATTTTGCATTGGGGCCTAGGATCTTCAAGTTAATCTTCTGCATAGGACAAAGCAGCAGAGTACAGGAACGTACAATCTCAAAGTTTCTCGAGATGCTGTGTTTATCATAGCCGTTCGTGAAGTTGGATCTTTGCCGGCTCACCCTTTCTCGTAGAGGGTTTGTGGTGCGGCCCACATATCTCAGATAACACGATCACTCTAGGAGATATATAACATAGTGTGAGCTGCAATCTAGATGTTACTTGTTCTCAGTGGGGGCATCTTCTTGTAAGTTCATTTGCATTTTGGATTTCTACATTTAAAAAAACCTTCTTCTGGTCCCAAACAGCCAGTTTCGTAGGTGCCTAACATTTGTCATGGACAGGGAAGGGGGGGGGGGGGGGAGCAGGTTTTTCTTAATGGTTTTGCCACGCTGAAATTTTGTTCTCGATTTATTAGGTAAAACTGTTTTGAGGATGTTGTCGTCTTCCAGGATGTTCCGATGCTTATAGAGTATTGTTCTTTTGTCTCCATACTGGGTTTGAATCTGGTCACAAAATAAATATTAAACCCCGGCCTTTGGATTGCAGCAGCGGGGTTTCTGCTCTCGGGAACGCACATCCACTTCTGTTCGCGGGAGGGTAGGCTCCCAGAATGCACTTCATTTCCGGTCACTTTGGTGCTTTTTCCTTCCCTCCATTTCTCAATTTTGGGCAATGATTGCTTTCATTATATATACCTTTCATGTGGACATTTATGGTTACTGCTTGAAAAAGGGGGATCGTCATGCTATAACCAAAGAAATGCCTTGCAGAGTATTTACCGTTTCAATACAATTGTTTTTATTGGCTTCACAGCATTTTAACATTGTTTTTGTTGTATTTCATTTCATTTTATCGTTTTATTACTTTCATTTTGTTTTATAAGGAATCTGGTTTTATTGGCTTAAATTCCAATAAATACCCCAAATATTAATCCTTCCATCCGATTGTGTGTTCCTGTACCTCTGGATTACCTACTTGGATTACTGCATTTCTGGATATATGGAGTCAACGGAGGTCCCCCTGGGCCTACATACCTCCCTGGTAAAGTAAGTGACCCAGTTTACAGTTCTTTTCTATCTATTGTTTGGTTTGCTACATGAAGGATTGTCCTTCAGTGCTGTCAATGTCCCTTTTTGTTTTTCCATTTTACCACATTGGATACTCCAAACCACTGTTTTGGATCAGATGGCTGCAGTTGGCACTCTCCGTGGTGGATGTCAGTGTTGGACAAGGCCTTCCAGAATGTCAGGTGTCGTGGTGCAACCCGCATATGCAGGGGCAACCCCACTACACCAGGTGAGTTTGTTTCTAAGCATTTGATTTGTTTCTATCTGGGGGCAATGTCCTTTTTTCTATACACCTCACTCTGATCAGTGGGACCAGCTGCATAGCTTTGCAGCCATGATCCTATTGACTTTATTGAATCTCTTCTTTTCTTTGTACACAACCACATTCCCCCACACTGACCTCCATTTGTCAAGTAGGCTGTCTCCGACGCTCACTGTCAATGGACAAGGAGTGACATCAGTGGGTAGAGGAAACTAGACTTCATTCACTGACAGTGAGCGGAGGAAGCCACACACTTGATAGAACCAAAGTGCCTGAAGCCAAATCTAAGGGCTCAGTCAGATGAGCGTTTTTTTTTTGCCCACCTATGTGCACAAAAAAATGCGCTCTACGCATATTCAAATGCACGTGACTGAAGCTCCATGCCCATTGCTTTCAACGGGGCCCGCGCTATTGCTGCCCCATTGAAAGCAATGAGATGCAGGCAACCCTCACAGTGACTCTGGGGAAGGGCTTGAAATATAAGCCCTTCCCTGAAAATCATCACTAGCTGCTGTAAAAAATAAAATATATACATCACCTCTCTGCCGCTGTTGGGGCTCCGGCACATCTTCTCGCTGGCTCCTCAGCACTGATCGGAAGCACTTTCTCCTGACCGAGGATTTAAAAATCCCTGCCTCCTGAAAGTGCTGTGAAAATCACTGCAAGGGTTGCCTGCATCCAATTGCTTTCAATGGAGCAGCTGCAGCGCCTGCCCTATTGAAAGCAATGGGAGAACATCACGTGTGACAGCTGTGGCAGGTGATTCTTTCATCCCTACGGGAGTCCCATCATCACTGAACAGTGACAAGGCTGTCACAGTGTTCAGTGATGAGGACACACCCTGCTGGGAATCTTTACGTGCAGCACAGACCTTGCTGGTGCACGCATGTCCTATCTATTGGAGGTGCAAAGATTTTGCACCTGTAAATAAAAGGACATGTAAACACATCACAGAAAACCAATGGTTCTAATAGAAGCATTTTTTTCTGCGCACATAAGCGTGCGCAAAAAAACACTCGTCTGGCTTCACCTTAATGGAGGTCAATGCAGGGGAATGATATAGTGTACAAAAAGAAGAAGAGGTACCATCGAGTAATAGGAGCTGTGGCTGCAAAGCTATGTAGCCAGCCCCACTGATCAGAGGAGATAGATAGACAGATAGATAGATAGATAGATAGATAGATAGATAGATAGATAGATAGATAGATAGATAGATAGATAGATAGATAGATAGATAGATAGATAGATAGATAGATATGAGATAGATAGATAGATATGAGATAGATAGATAGATATGAGATAGATAGATAGATAGATAGATATGAGATAGATAGATAGATATGAGATAGATAGATATAAAGATATGAGATAGATAGATAGATAGAAAGATAGATAAATAGATATGAGATAGATAGATATGGGATAGATAGATAAATAGATAGATAGATCGATAGATATGAGATAGATAAATAGATAGATCGATAGATATGAGATAGATAAATAGATAGATAGATAGATAGATAGATAGATAGATAGATAGATAGATAGATAGATAGATAGATAGAAGATAGATATGAGATAGATAGATAGATAGATCGATAGATATGAGATAGATAAATAGATAGATAGATATGAGATAGATCGATAGATATATAGATGGATATGAGATAGATAGATATGAGATAGATAGAGAGATAGATAGATAGATAGATAGATAGAAAGAAAGATAGTTACAATCGTGTGGGCAACAAAGCACGGGGCCCACACGATCGTGACCAAAAAGGGACGGAACACACAGGGTTTCACACGATTTTTAAGCAAACTGACCCTGTGCTACGAGGGAGGTGGACGTGGCCCTACCTAAGTGGGGACTTTGCCCCAATAAGGGCAGCCCAGCGGTCTTCGGATCTGGGCCCTAGCTGATCCTAGGAGCCACGCACCAGCACAGGATACATACACATGCCACATGACAGGGACTAAACAACAGGACACACAGAGCCAGAATACACAGCATACAGCAGCCAAAATGCAACCACTAGTAACAGATGATAAGCTGAATATAAATACCAGGCATTAGTTGACATTTTGTACAAAACATGAAAGCTAGCAGGCCACTTCACGGCTCCTGGTTATACTGCTAGTCCCTACGCTAACCAGGAGTCCAGCAGAACCGGACATAGTTCACACAGAATGCTGAAACAGGACAGGACACAGATAGCACGTCACACAGCAAGCTAACACAAAACTGACAGAATTTAAACGGACAAATGGACATGAACCAGCAAGACACAGATCACACAGCAAGCTGCAACAGACAAGGATTCATGACTGCTCACCCTGAACACCAGACAGAGACTGACCAGGGGCGGGGTTTATATGTGGGACACAGCTCAATCAATTAGCCCTGAGAGTGCTGTGCTGCTGGAAGCACAGTAGTACAGTAGTAAAACATGTCTCAGCAGCACATGTAACATAGATAGATAGATAGACAGACAGACAGACCCTGCCTTAAATTAATTGCTGCCCCAAAAGAGATGCTAGGTGTTATTTTTGGGGATGCCTTATTTTACTTACATAGCTGGTTTGGTCCAGGTCACTCCGGAGCTCCAGCGTGCAGTCTCCGGCCACCCACATAAGATCAATACCTGGTTACAGGATTTATAAATCCCACCTCCAGGAAGCGATGGCTCTGATTGGTTCTTGAGCACTGCTCAGCCAATTAATGCAGTGCTCGATAAACCAATGCAATGGCTGTGATTAGATCATCAAGCACTGCATTGATTGGCTGAGCAGCGGTCAAAGAACCAATCACAACCATCATGTTGGTTCGGCAGGATTCATAAATTGTCTAAGCTGTGGCATTAGTGTGCCCAATTCATAAATCCCGCCTCCATAACGCAATGGCTGTGATTGGTTCTTCGAGCATCATACAAATACAAACTGCCAACATAAAGTTAATAATTATTAATAAAAGGAACAAAACAAAACTAAAAAAACAAACAAAATAAAAACAGAAACATATACCTCCCAATAAATAAAAACAAAAAACTTAAGCTAACGCAAACTTGGCTCGCCTCACACCAAGTCCATTTTATTTTATCCCTATCAAGCTCTTGGCCATTTCCTAAGGCCTATAGCTGTTGAACACTTATATTATAATTAGAGATGAGCGAGAGCACTCATTTCGGGTGTTTTTGCACTCGAGCACCGCTTTTTCCGAGTAACTGACTAATCAGACGAAAAGATTCGGGGGGCGCCGGGGGTGAGCGGGGGGTTGCAGAGGGGAGTGGGGGGGGGGGGAGAGAGAGAGAGAGAGCTCCCCCCTGTTCCCCACTGCTACCCCCCACTCCAACACGGCGCCCCCAGAATTTTTCGTCTGAGTAGTCAGTTACTCGGAAAAAGCGGTGCTCGAGTGCAAAGACACCGAGTACGTTCGCTCATCTCTAATTATAATCGACATGGAAAGACATTGAACGGGCAGCAGAAACCGCCGCCCTGTAAATAGTAATGAGATCATATTGGAGAGGATGAAGCGTCCTGGATTTTCAGCTTTTTTTGCTGCAGTTTAAGAATGGTCCACATCGCCAGCCTTATGAACAATAAATTATTAATTTGTTCTTTCCTGTAAACACGAGACATATGGCTCGCCAACAACTGTTGTCTTAGCAAAATCTTTCCCTTTAATGTGTTGTCTTTTCCGTATAAAACACTTTTAGCGATATGTGCACAACACTAAATATATTATGTTGATACTTTTGCATTTCCATAAGTGAAAGCATTTGTTTTCATGATGTACTGCGCTTCCATGGCGAACATTTATTGCATTTATAAAACATTGTAATACAATATCTTCCAATATATAGGTTAGGTATTGCTGTCACAAAATATGTTTTCTTATGTGCTTTAAGTTTTTATGGCTTCCAGCGCTAGCCAATCTTTGAGACTAACATTTCATAAAACAGTTCTTAAAATTCTCATCCTCCAGGCTTTATGAACCTGACCAGGCATTTCCTATTAACTCGTTAATTTAGCTTTACCCTGTTATGAACCCAGTTGTGGGCCCTCTGTGCCACATTTGGATTGGCACAAGCGAAGTGTAAGGAGTTTCTTGCTCGCACCTTTGAGCTCTGCAAGGAGATTTTCACTTGATTTGTCTGCAAAAGAACTCCCATATTGAGACTCCCAAAGTAGCGGGCGATTGGCAGAACACAGCAAGAACAAAATTGAAAGATGAATGGGAGAGGGTGTAGCTGGGGTTAGGCTTTTTTCAGTTTAAGCATTAGCATTGCTTTGAGTATATGCACTAGATGTACAGCGAAAATATCTATAAGGCCTCATGTCCATGGGGAAAATCAGGCCCACTACGGATTCTCCATGGAGAATCCGTAGCGGGTCCCTCCTGCCCCGCGGACATGAGCGCTGAAAATAGAAATTACTCACCTCTCGCACGCTCCGGATCTTCCCTTCTTCACGGCTTCATCTTCTCTCCGTCGCAGACGGATCTTCTGTCTTCAGCCCGGCAAATGTGCACGGCACGTCGGTTGCGTGCCGCACGCATGCGCCGGCCCGAAAAGAAAAAAGATCCGGCCGCAACGGAGAGAAGATGAAGCCGCGAAGAAGGGAAGATCCGGAGCAGGTGAGTATATTCTAATTTTGGTCTCCTGCGGATCTGGACGGCTTCCATAGGCTTCAATAGAAGCCTGCGGGAGCCGTCCGCGTGGGAGACCTGCATGAAAATGGAGCCTGTCCATTTTTTTCCATGCTCCATTTAAAAAAAAATCACTTTTATTGACCATCCGCGGGTATTCATCTACCCGCAGGTGGTCAATGCATCCCTATGGGATGCGGATCCACATTCGGGTGATCCGCTGCAGATCTAAAATCCTATTTTGCCCGTGGACATGAGGCCTAAGGCCCTTTTGACCCAACATATGCTAAAAGAGTGCCCTTTTGGAATGCTTTGAGGAGGAATGTGTAAGTAGACCTTTTTGATTTTAGTCAACAGATGCAACCAGTATAAAAAAATGTAGATCACGCTTTCTACAGTGGGATCTTATGGGTGACGTACAGATGTGTCTTTCCTTAACTTTCCTGTTGGTTCTAACCTGTGATGAGTGACACAATAGGATCAGCTTTGAAAACAATGATTTAGCATTACACGACTTACTTGACCCAACAAAGTCTTGAGGAAAGACCAAAAAATGGACAGTGCACCTCTTGGGTGAAGTGTTGAGTGAATGAAACCAATAGAACCCTTTCTTGGGTCAAACTGTTAAAAGTTCAATTCGGAACTGAGCTTATAGCAAAGTTCTACCCAAAACAGGGCTCTACTGGTTCAGTTTGCTAAACACTAGTCCTCAATGTTGGTGTATAACACTAAGAGCCATAAAAGCCCTGTTATACATTGAGGACTAGTGTTAAACAAACTGAAACAGTAGAACCTTCGGAGTGTTATACAGGTTTCTATGGCTCTTAAACAATGTCATACACCATTTTTAGGGGTTTTGGTTAACTCCTGGTTCAGTTCAAACTATTTCGAACCTAATACCCTTTTTTTTTACGAAAGTTTGGCGAACTGGCCTAAATAAACTTCAAAAATCACTCATCACTACTTGAGTAAAAAACCACATAGTGGTGGGTAGTGCGCTGATGTGATGTATTTAGGGGGTCAACTCTGAATAGGTGCTGCTGACCCAAAATGCTAGTCGACCAAACGTCATGTTAGCATTGTATACTGGAGTAAAAAGACGTCTAACAGAGCTAAACCTCTGGAATGACCTGTTAACGTTGGTGGATGGAAATCAAGTGAAGTCAATGGTGTTGATTATAAGAAGACTTTATTTTGACCAATAAGTAACATATTTCGAGGTACTCAGGTCTCTTCATCAGGCACTGGCAAAGTCATGTTCTACTTATTTCAGGATACCGCAAACCAAGAGTAAAGATATACCACTGTATGGCCATATATAGCGTTCCATCAGAATTTTACATTAATACTCCCAACATACCATATACCGCAGAAGAAAAGCTCAAACTCACATAGTCTAATAAACTTTTAGTAGCTGTCAGACGTATTTCCTGACTCCCACAAAGACATGAATGCTCAATAAGACTGAGCAATCAAACAGCTAAGGCAGCAGCTTATCTCCAAGGGGAACAAAAAGATTAGGCATTGAAATAAACATACCCAATCCTTCCACCCCTGATATTGTCTGTCGGGGGAAAGTTCAGAGGCCCCATACACATCCAATAGTTGTCTGGTGTTATTGAAATTGGCAGGTTTGGATGACTAAAGTCTAACGTGTATGGGAGTCCAAAAGGTAGGATCAACCAGAATCAGAAAATGTATTTCTATAGCAGAATATAGCCAGAGTTGTAGCCAAGTTGCAGATTAAGAAGGAGTGTGAGTTTATATTTTAACATCAAACACATTTATCTGACAGTAGAACACAACAGGAGCCGGTGACTTGACCAAAAACATCTTCAGACAAGTAGTATAACTGGCGTCCTCCATGAGGCGGAGCCGGAATAAATGTCTACAGACAAGCGCTGATGGGCCAGCTGGGACACATACCTCCCAGCTGACCAATCTTTCCATATACCGGCAGAGAAATGCTCACGCAGGCATCCAAAGAATGACCCTGACCATGCACAGGATCCAATGCGGACAGCGAGCCATGACAATATTGCAAGAGGATTATCACACCTCAACAAAATTGATACAACACCTTTGGAAGGATGTTATAGACCTTATAAACGAAACATAACTATACATTAAAAAAAAAAAAACAACATATTTTCAAAAAAGTTTTGGTTTTCTTGCGGAGGCCAGAGACAAATAAGAAAAAAATTCCAGAATGGTACATCAGATAGACCCAAGCTTTGCAATATGATGTTATTAAATTTATGACATTAAATATTGGGTTTTGGCTGCCTTTATGTTTTTTGCTTGTTTTGTGATTTTTTTCACATTTTAGTATTATAGTATCTTATTGTTTCTGTTGGAAATTGGATGATAAATGGAAATCAAATGCAATTCAGACTCAGATCAGTTGTCCTTCTCGTCCTGTATTAAATTTTCAACGTTTTTGGCACACTAGATGATGATCAACATGATCGGTAAAATAAACTGTTGATCTCTGTAAGACATATCTGTTTTAGAAGGGAAATCTGGCACCGGCCGAGTTATTTTATTGAATTTTTATATTGTGTTTCCCACATTTCACATTGTTTTCGAAATGAAAAAAACATGTTGGCAGGACACTGTGCATTCTTGAAATAGACTAAAATAACTTTAGTTTAACCAATGCAGAAGGCCAAATAACGTATTCCCACAGCAAAGAGTGGTTAAACCTGCTTATCGAGGAGCGAGGAAGGCGAAGGCGCTTATACTGAAAACATGTGAAAGACCAGGACCATCTGGCAACTGTTAACGCTTTTATATAAATCATCAGATGCAAAAACCTCTTTGAAGGAAAACAAATTAAGGAAAAAACATAGTGGAGGAAATGGAATATATTATTTGTATTGTAATGGTAGATGAGGGAAGACGAATGTGGAGGCGAATTCGATTTCACTTAAGCAAATGAATGACATAACTGTACGTGTTTTTGTTATGTCCTTCATGCTAGAATATATGAATGGTTTTGCTTTCTGGTTGAACATATTTTTGCTCTGTGCACAGCAGCATGCATTGATGAAAAGGGGCTTCCATAGAACAGGTCAAGATTACCACCCAAGACAAAAGGGATATATATCATTTCCATGCCCGATGGATTTGTTTTTGACTCCCATGTTTGTTATCAGTGCAGCTTCTCTGTAGATGGGGTCATGCAAAGGGGATCATCAGAGGCTGAATGCTGTTCTCTAAGTGTCACAGAGCCGCCACATTGTCACAGTAGGTACAGATGTGCTTTTGAACCTTTCCTTTTGCTTCGATGTATCCTGAGACGAGTAATGTGAGTTGACTAGCATTAGTAGTCTTTTCACTGTAAGGGTATTGCAGTGTCCCATAGGGTGACTCCGGACACAGGACATATGTTGAGGACCTGGGAGGGTAGAGTGGTCACTTGTGACAGTGGCACTTACCAGGCTCCCTCCCGGGGGGGACATGTTGCTTTGGCCAGAGCAGTGCTGGGCTTCTTAGGGACACCCCTAGAAGAGGGATGGCCAATAAACATAAGAACAGGAGATAAGGTTGTCATGGGTGATGCCACCATTCTGTTACCCACCGAAATGACCCTTGGCAGTAAATAAAGAAGCTCCACACAGTGTTAAAGTACCTCAGACACTGGGAACGGTCAGGGCTTGGCAAAACTTTACTTGATAAACGTGATACAAGGCACAAATGCAAAAGACGGCCGTGCAGACAAAACAGCAGATTTGAGGTCAGGGAAGAAACAGAGGATGATACCGATCCTGCAGTCTCAGTTATCTGACAGAAACTGCTCCTGGCAGGGGAACTCTCCAGAGGAAGATAGGGGTAGGGTCACTCCACAGACACTCACTTAGTTTAGTACCTCTGGACGGTGATCTCGGCCTTTTCTGGACACACTCACTCTCAAACACCCTCTCTTACTTCTCTTGCTCTCTATTGGCTCCTGGCATTAGGGTCCTCAGAATACATTCTTCTTCTTCCATTCTTCACCACATAAGCGTTGAAGGTATCCCCATGTGGCTGGCACTCTCTCTCAGGAACCCAGAAGAACCGAACTGAACTCTCACTCCCTCATACTTGTAATCTCTCACATACCATGTGAAAGGACATAAATAGAGATGAGCGAGCATTGCCTTTAGCGAGTATCTCCCCACTCGAGACGGAAGGTTCGGGTGCCGGCAGCGGGCAGGGAGCTGCGGGGGAGAGCGCAGCGGAACGGAGGGGGGATCTCTCCCTCCCTCTCTCCCCCCGCTCCCTCCTGCTGACAGCCGCTACTCACCGCTCCCCCGCGCTGGCACCCGAACATTTCATCTCGAGCGGGGAGATACTCGCTAAAGGCAATGCTCGCTCGAGCAATTGCCTTTACCGAGTATACTCGCTCATCTCTAGACATAAATTGATACATTTGCAGGCATCTCCCAGTCTCATGCAAACATTAACCTCTCATTTGCTGCAGCTGTGCAATACACAAAGCAAGATGATTAAACAAGTTCGCAAAGCACATCTACAAAAGACATTACATCTATGACATTTATGGAGGGGGCAGGAATATACATTCATATACCATGATCACATGGTGGAAACCACTGTGTATTTTTCCATGTGGACTCCACCTTTAAAAACCATGGCAGCTGTGAATTTTTGCCGCAGATTTAGCCCTAATTAGTCCCCGGTGTTATCGATTAAGGCCGCCTGCAGACGAGTGGGTTGGATCCGGCGGCGAGGATTCTCGCCGCGGGACCCGACCCGAGCGCCTGCAGGGACCAGCGCGTACTCACCCGCGCCCGCCGTCTCCGACTGTTTGATATGCCGGCTTGCCGCGCAGCTGGCGTATGCGCAGACCGGAGCCGGCGGCGGGTGAGTGACATTTCTCGCAGAGCCCCGCACAGAAATAGAGCATGCCGCGATTTGTTTGCTGCGATATTTCGCCAAATCGCGGCCGTCTGCATAGGATTGCGTTTGTTAACGCAATCCTATGCAGGCTTCCAGCGGCGGAAATTCCGCGGGAAATCCCGCCGCGGAATTTCCGCTCGTGTGCAGGCGGCCTAACACAGCGAAATCGCATTGTCAGTGCATAATTTTGTACTAACGAGGTTCACAAATGGGCTTGTGCTAAATTGCTTCTGAAAAATGCAGAGAATAGAGCCCATTGGTTTTAGTAGGTTCCCTTACGGTATGCGTTTTTGCTCTTAAATTTCATGCACACACAAAGATGTGCGACATGCTCTATTGTTGTGTGCATGTATGCACTAAAGGCACCAGAGGAGTCTATGGGGGGATGCAAATGAGAACTTAATGCACACTAAATCGTACCCTAAACAAAATCGTTAACGCTGGGGACTAATTAGGCTGCATGACCTGTTAAATCATGGCACGGGTGTGTCCCGGCAGCGCAGAAAAGTTCAGTAAAGTACAGCAATACGCGTGCAATAGTCTGCGACAGCGCTGCCTTCACAGTGCATAAACATCACGTTATCGCAAGCATGTCTATGCTTACATTCATCTAAAGGAGCCCTTAGGGCAGTTTCGCATGTACAAATTTGTGTGTGTATTTGCGTGCACAAATGTTGCGCACGCAATTTGCAGAGAATCGTACGCCTGATTTTCAATGGGTTCATTCTCATTTTAGCTTTTGCCTGGGCAAAAAAAAACCTGCAGCATGTGCTATTTTTGTGAGCATTTGCACACCAATTGCCCCATATGAGTCAATGTGGGGTATGTATTGCGCTGCACAATTTTGCAGGAAAAGAACATATCTGGAACCAATTAGGCTACCTTACCTCTTCAATCATGTAATGGGTGTGTCCTGCACCCATGCAAATTGTTCCCATTGGGGCAAAAAGTGCAGTAAACTGCACAAAAACGCGGCAAAAGTGCAACGTTTGCACTCGCCCGTGTGTAGGTAGCCTAAAGTGTATGAGGGGAATTTCTGGCAGCAGCTTAGCCCCCTCTTTCCATTCTAGATACATAGATATAGGGAAACAAGCTCTCATCCGATAACTATCTACAGTGTATGCGCAGGTCAACAGGGAGATATTCAACCAAGACATTTCTCAGTAGATACAGTTTGGACATGTGGCACTAATTTGCTATTCCATTAATTCCTTTACATTGGCTTCTCCTGGTTTTTCATAGCTTTGTGTATATTGCCTCTATACTTACCACATGGTTGCGAGAGGCTGATTTGGAAAACCTAGTTCTGTACATATTTCAATGCTGTATCGTGGAAATCAGAATCATAATTATTAAATAGGTAATCTGGCTCGAGTCCCATCCTCTGAGCAGCAGATGGTATAGTTCATCTACTGTTTCCACATCAGTGCATGTTCCTGGGCATTTTAAATGAAGCAACATCACCTGATGGCGACAATCAGTAAACGGGCTTGCTGTGTACTAAATGCCAACATTGGCTTCACCAATACAAGCAGAACTGCAGTACAATATCTATCTATCTATCTATCTATCTATCTATCTATCTATCTATCTATCTACCTATCCCTTATCTATATATCCCTTATCTATCTATCTATCTATCTATCTATCTATCTATCTATCTCATATCTATCTATCTCATATCTATCTATCTATCTATCTATCTATCTATCTCATATCGATCTATCCCATATCTATCTATCTATCTATCTATCTATCTCATATTGATCTATCTGTCTATCTATCTATCTCATATCGATCAATCCCATATCTATCTATCTGTCTATCTATCTCATATCTATTTATCTATCTATCTATCTCATATCTATCTATCTCACATCTATCTATCCATCCCATATCTATCTATCTATCTATCTATCTATCTATCTATCTCATATCAATCTATCCCATATCTATCTCATATCTATCTATCTATTTATCTGTCTATCCCATATCTATCTCCTATCTATCTATCTATCTATCTATCTATCTATCTATCTATCTATCTCATATCGATCTGTCTATCTATCTATCTATCTCATTATCTATCTATCTATCTATCTATCTATCTATCTATCTATCTATCATCTATCTATCTATCTATCATCTATCTATCTATCTATCTATCTATCTATCTATCATCTATCTATCTATCTCATATCTATCTATCAATCTATCTATCGTTTGTCACCTTTGTGGTGGTTGGACTCCTTTCGGTGGTGGATCTTCTCTGGTCTACTCTAGACTCCATTGCTAAATTCTGAGGGAAGAGCAAGTAGCAGCAGTATAATATGTTGCGAATTCTAATGAAGATCTTTCATCATTGAATTTAATCCCAATTTTGTTACTTTTTGTTGTAATAATTTAACCCTTTCCAATCCAATTTATATTCTGTTTTTCCTAGGGGGCTTACTCTTTTTCTGCTGTTATACAATGGCGCTATATGCTGGCTAAAGCCAGTACTGCATGAGGTGACACGTTGGATAGGCTCTGACAGCAGAGAGACTGGCAATATACAGTAAGAGAACCCCGACAGACGTCTTCCAACATCGGAGCTGTACAGCCTTAAATCATAATGTCAAACAGTGGACAAAGGAGTAATCGGCGGTAGGGTTAAAGTATTTCTTAAACTCTACCACTAAAGAGAAATATTACCCGTACCCTAAAAATAATCATGATGCAGCTCAGTATCTATATAGACCTATTAGCCGTAGCATTATAACCACTGACAGGTGAAGTGTATAACATTCATTATCTATGTGGCATCAGGGAAGGGGTGGTTAAAGTAAATCGTTCTTGAGGTTAATGTGTTAGAATTAAGAAATATTGACAAGTTCAAGGCTTTGGGCAACTTTGACAAGAGCCAAATTGTGATGGTTACACTACTGTGTAAAAACATCTCCAGTTTTTCAGGGGTGTTCCTAGTATATAGTGGTTAGTACATACCAAAAGTAGTCCAAGGGAGGGAAACCGGTGATCCATCAACAGTTGGTGCTCATTTATGCAAGTAGCAAGCGAAGGCTGGCCTGTTTGGTCCAAATCCATGGAAGAGTTACCATAGCACAAATTTCTGAAAAAGTTAAAGTGGTGTGTCGTCGACACCAAGTTGGGGTCAGCTGAATAAACATGTAATTGCAGTAATTTCTGTAATAGGGTTCTGTTACCGATTATGTGTCAGTATATAGCAAAAGATTACCTACTCAGACAAGCACTGTTCTTCATGGCAGCGATATTCCCTAATAGTGGTGCCCTCTTTCAGCAGAAGAATATGCCTGGCAATAACTGCAAAAAATATTCAGGGGTAGTCTGAGGAACATAAAAAAGAGTTTGAGGTGATGATTTAGCTTCCAAATTCCCCCAAGATCTTTATCTATGAGATGTGCTGAAAAAATAAGTCTGATCCATGGAGGCTGCACCTCACAACTTTCAAGACTTAAAGAATCTCCAGCTACCATCTTGGTGCCAGACACCATAAGACACCTTCAGAGGTATTGTGGAGTTCATGCCTTGACGGATCAAAGCTGTTTGGGTAGCAGAGGTCACATGACTGTTGCCAACTAGAGATGAGCGAGCACTCGGTTAAGGCAGATACTCGAGCAAGCGTCGCTCTTCTCGAGTAACTGCATAGTCGTCCGAGCAAATGCAGGGGGGCGGCGGGGGAGAGAGTGAGAGAGATCTCTATCTCTCTCCCCCCCCCCCCGTTGCACCCCGCATTTGCTCAGACGAGTATGCAGTTACTCAAGAAGAGAGATGCTTGCTCGAGTATCTGCCTTAACCGAGCGTGCTCGCTCATCTCTATTGCCAACTACGGCGAATGAGTGTAGAAAACGAAACATGCTCATAAATTCCTGCAATACCCCATATAAATTGCAAGCTATACGTACCTCATGACAATAGCAAAACAATAAAGGCGCAGCAAAAATAAGAAAAAAAACTATAAAAAATAACCTTAAAGTAATTATCGCTCAAATGACCTTAAGGGCTAAAACATTCTGATTCTGGAGGCCAAATTAACCAAAGTCTATTAAAATAGCTAAAAGAAACCAAAAAAGCAAGACACGCATGAAACATAACGAATCCATAAAACTCTTTTTGCATCCTTTTTCTTTATAAAACACAACAACCTCAAATTCTTAACGCCAACCATTATTTTCCGCGCATTTTGTGAGCCTTTTCTTCCCGATCACCCAAAAAAAAAGCGAACTAAAATAATCCAAAGATGCTCAAACAATCGTTGTAAATATTAACAAGCAGGTTTTACTGAATAATTAAAGACGTTGATATAATTGAGAGACGGAATACTTAACACTTATATCTGCATATTGTATGTGTTCTCAATCCGTCTTCTCCATATTCATATGTTAATGAGTCAGTCACTGTTTTCAAGTACGGCATATGGGAATGTTGGGAAAATATATGGTTTTTGTATGGGTGCTTGTAATTACTTAATTATGGATGAAGCCGAATGGAAGTATGTGAGAACAGAAAACATTGGCAATGTTTTGCTACAAAAGTCAAAGGCAATTGGTAATTTTCATCTACAGCTGTGTGGGAAAAAAAAAAATCACACACACAGCCGGCGTTTTTTTATTGCGTAAATACTTGAACTTGTTATAGATGCTAATTAAGTAACTCAACTCCGCGAAGTCGGTAGTGAAGTAGAGAAACAGACGATGGGTTTTAAGGAAAACGCTTTGTAAAATGTAAAAATTAATTTTTTTTAAAAAGATTTATTTTCGGCAATATCGGCCGCCGTCGCAGATTTATATGAACGGCGGCATCTATATATATTCTTTCTTTAAAACCAATTTATTTTTTTTCCTTTTTTTTTGCCATGTTGTGTCACTGCATAATTAAACCACTTAGTACTGCGGTGCCGTATGTGTCATTAATATTCCAAAATGTAATTAGCATATTTAATCACAAGCAATTAGGGCTAAGCATTGCTTTCCATTTTAAGTTATGAAATATTTACAAGGTTCTAGGAATCAAACGATAGGGACATAAAGGGTGGAATTTTTTTACAATAATATAAAAAGTAAACAAGTAAAAAAAATATATAAAAACAACTTAAAATGATAAATTCAAAAAGATGCAAATTCAGTGAGCCGTAAAAACATATACTAATAAAAAAAAAATAAAGCGAAAAAAAAAAAAGTTTTAGAGTTTAAGCTCCCTCTTGCGGATTGTTGTCCTATTTTCTCACATGGGAACGCAGACATCTAAACATAACTTTACAGTAATAAAGAGGATCATGAACGGGCCGCGGAACGGCAAAATTAGATCTTCAATATAAACGATAATTAGATGCTATAAATTAAATTTATAATATCAGAGATTCTTTTAAGGGGTTTTTAGAGTTTGAATTGTCTTAAACTTTTTTTTTATTTTGCAAGTCTACCGTTGTAATGTACTAGTGAGATTTTGCATTTAGCCTGCTTTTATCAACTAAAGTAATGGGAATACTCATTATTATTATTATTATTAGTGTTTTCTGCTTTGTTTTCTTATATTTTTACATTTCTATTTTCAGACCAAATTCACATCATGTTCAATGATTACATTCCGCGGGGCTTTTTAACCATTTGCAATCCAATTTTGGATTCAGGGTTTCCTAGGGGGCTTTCGCTTTCTGCCATTATACAATGGCGCCATCTGCTGGCTAGAGCCAATACTTCGGTATGGGACATGCTGGAGAGGCCTCCAACAGTAGAGCGGCCAGTAATATACAGTAAGATTACCCTACCGGACGTCTTCTGGCATCGGAGTTGTACAGCCTTCAATCAGAATGTCTGAAGACATCAGACAGTGGATTGGAAAGGGTTAAAGATGTCCCACCCAATCAATGTCCAGCTGGTATAACATCGCTATACAGTTGCATGTGTATAACTGCCATTGACTACCACATTAAAGAATAAAGCACACAGTACTGCATGGTACATAGTTGCATTCAGAAGCATAATCAACTGTGCCAGTATGTTAGAGTTGGGGCTGTTGGATCCCAAAGTATCCTGGCTAAGCATATGGCAAGAGGAAAGTCCTTTCGAATATATTTGGCCATTAATCACTTGCCAACTATTGACATGTACTGTATGTTTACTATATGTATCAAGCAGTAGGTGTATCATGAGGAACATACTTGTCACGTCAACTGGCCAATTTTTTCAGCAGCAGAACTACAGCTGTAATACGTAGTCATAGTTCCACTCTAATGGCAAGGATCAGAAGAACCTTTGATCTCTAACGTTGTTATCCTTTTAATGTCATGACTAACACTTGGTTCTCAAGTGGTTCCCCATCCATAGCTGGAGAAACACTCTAGACCTAGTTTGGTGAAGCATCCATACTGCTCTCCAGTAAGGTAGTTGATCACTCTTCACAGGCAACTCTTATCCTCATCACAGGCTTCCCATTACGAATCTTGAGTTCTAGTGCACCACCTCCTCCATCGTGGTCTCCAGTCTGCCCCCAACTCACCGCACTCCACCACATCCTCCATCATGGCCTCGAGTCTGCCCCAACTCGCCGCAGATCAACAAGCCTGCTCTCTCTAGTGACCAGGATCCATCCTGACTTTTGCACAGAGCAGCAGCATTGAGCTCTAGCATCATACACATGTTTATTGGCACCAAACATTATGTGGGCTCTCGTTGACCACCTGACAACATAGTGGTGCATCAGCATCACCTTGCTCCATCTATCAGCTACCATCATGCTCTTCCTGGGCCTAACTGGTGTTTTGTATCTCCCCTGTACATGTCATGTTATTGCTTTTGCAGTTAACTGATGGAACCTCAGGGTAGTGTTGCTTATCATCCAGCCAACCGGCAAGACAAAACATTATATACAGTGCAGCATAACATATTTCCGAGTATATACTTGGCATAACCATGCATATACAGTACATGGTTTTCTGGGTGACTTGCTGACCATTTAAAGAAACAGGTTTCTGGCAAGGATACGCAGGCAGTTCATAGGCTGCAAATCAAGGTCACACAGTTTGCCTCCCTACATATGACATATAAATCAAAAAGACTGGGGGGGGGGGGGGATTGATTCTCTCCATTCACTGGATCACAATAACTCATTGGGGCTCATGCCAAGTATAGCCAGAGTCCATAGAAGGAAATAATACAATATAAGGGCAGACTAAATGGACCATGAGGTCCTTTTCTGCCACCAATCTTCTATGTCTCTATGATCAGCGTATACTGTAAAAAATAATTAAGTGAAAATCACAACTGAATTACTTTTTTTGCATTTTTGACAAAAAGAAATTTAATAGACATTAAATGCTACCAAAATGACCTCTGAGGTTTTCACAAAATTAATGGACAGATGTCAGTTGATTGGGGTTGTGCTGTAGTGTTACTGTGCAGGGAAACTCATTTAAAGGGCTACTCTGCTGAATTTCATTTTCATTAATTATGTAAGTAGTCTCTCGGTAAATACAGGGTTATTCAAAAAGAACATCAATTCCATTTATTTCAATGACGGGGGGTTGGACAATCAGCTGATGGGCGAGGGCCCTGAGCCGAGGACCCCCGTCCATCAACTACTGATGGCTTAACCAGAGGATAAGTTATTATTGAAAAAGAGGGCAGAAAACCCTTTTGAATCCCCAAATCTGCTCCTTCTTTTTGAAGAACCACGGATAATCAGCTAGTATTACCTTGTTAGTTATTACTTTTTATCTGAAAATTCCTGAAGTCCTTCTCTTCAGATGGGTCATAATGATGGGTGATTATGTTTCTCTGTAACTCCTGTAGCAAACAATCTCAGTCACCAGAACTTTTTTTTATGAGGAAATGACATGGACTGTACCACACAAGCACTTCACGGGGGAAAAACTTCCATCACAGTTGCTCCTGATGATTAGAGGCTCCTGTCACACTGTTATAATGAAGAACATAGCAGTTTGTCCTCCTCACTGTATACATATGGTCTTTAGGCAGAGGCGTAACTTAAAGCTCCCAGGCCCCGATGCAAAACTCGTAACAGGGCCCCCAACTATAATGCTTTACTTATAGTACTGGGCTCCCTATATGGAGAAGAGAGGCCTTATGGGCCCCCTAAGGCTCCTGGGCCCGGGTGCAACTGCATCCCCTGCATCCTCTATAGTTATGACCCTGTCTTTAGGTTATTTAGGAGAATATAGAAAGTAATGATAACTACAGTGTCCTCCCAGCAGGAAGAGATGGCATTGGCATCTAGCATTTCATGTGATGCTGTGCTGATGCATCATGGGATTGTTAGCACAGTATAGAGGAAGAGAAAGCAGGGATACATTTAAAACTCAAGATGGTGTCTGTTAGGTATCAGACAGGAGGCTGCACTGTATGGAAGTGACTAAAGGGACTCGTATACTTAGGAGATGTCCAGAGTGGGACAGACAATCAGGTGAAGGGTGGAACAATGTGTTTTGTACTGTGTTCTTTTTGTAAGGGGCTATCCTGGCAAAATGAACAACACTCAGTATGCTGTAAAAATGTTAAAAAAAAAGAGTGAGGCCTTAGTCAGACGGGCGTTTTTTGCCGCGATTTGCGGATCGCATGACGGATGCGCATCCGCAAATCGCGTGACCGGTGCGCGCAAGTCGCCCGCAAATCGCCCGAAAATCTGCTCCTAGCCGCGTTTCATTAGAAACGGGCCGGAGCTGTCCAGCGCATTGCATTCAATGGAGACGGCAATACAGCCGTCTCCATTGAAAGCAATGCGCTGCGGGCGAGCCCGGGATGAATTGTCGGTAAGGGCTTAAATATATAAGCCCTTACCTGCAATCCATCCTAAAATGTGTTAAAATAAAAAAAAATTGCATTCTCACCTTCTGCCTGCAGCTCCGGGCAGCCGTCCTGCAGTGGGTGTGAAGGGGGTGTGAGTCAGACCTTCCCCCTGATTGGCTCAGCGCTGAGCCAATCAGAGGCATGCCTCACTCACACCCATTCATGAATTCATGAATGGATGTGAGTCAGACCTGCCCCTGATTGGCTCAGCGCTGAGAGGCAGCAGTCACTCACCCATTCATGAATTCATGAATGGGTGTGTGAGTGAAACCGGCCTCTGATTGGTCAGGCTGTGACCAATCAGAGCAGATCATTCAGCAGGCGGGGATTTTAAAGCCCCACCGGCTGAATAGTGCCGAGAAGCAGTTCAGGAGAACTGATAGCGGCCGCGGCTGGACTCCGGCTGCAGCGGAAAGGTGAGTATACAATTTTTTTTTATTTTAACACATTTTAGCATGAATTGCAGGGAAGGGTTTATATATTTAACCCCTTCCCGACAATTAACCCCGCGCACGCCGGCAGCCCATTGCTTTCAATGGAGCGGCTGTATTGCCGCTCCATTGAATTCAATGGGCAAACATCGTTCTTCTCTGCCACAGCTGTTACAGCTGTGGCAGAGAAGAATGATTTGTCTTCTATATGTTCTCAATGGGGTCGGCGCTGCTGCCGCCGGCCCCATTGAGCGCATATACAGAAGCGAACAGGAATCGCAGATCGCAGATAGGTGCGATCTGCGATTTTTTGTTCTATAATTTTTCGGACGAGCGCATAAAAAGCGCTCATGTGTCCGATACCATTGCGAAGCAATGGTTTTAAAAAATCGCCGGACGCATGCGCATGCGCAAATCGCGGCAAAAAACGCCCGTCTGACTAAGGCCTTATACTGACCTCACACAATGCTCTGCGGCACCCATTCCAGTGATGCAGAGACATGTGACCACTGCAGCCATTTAGGGGTTATAAAGTGATCTCCCTCGCTTCTTTTACATTGTGCTGTCATTTCCAGAACTATTATAACATGGCAGACTCAGACACAGCAGCTCAGCTCTGGCATAGCTCTAAATCATGCAGTTACCACACAGCAGTCAAATACCAGTTCTACACAGTGATAGTGATTACAGTGCGCGTACCTCCAGTGATTAGAGGTGACATCTTCTCCGACTGTAGTTGACCACTTTTGATTTTCTTCTCTATCTGAGCCCAGAATGCCATGAAGACTTCTTCCAGCCATAACACATCCTTGCTCACTCCCCTCTAGCTGCTACCCTGATTCCACTCATAGAAATCTCCCTTCATAATAGGCCCCCCATAAATGGCCCCACAAAGTAATAATATGCCCTCTGTAGCCCCAATAGTATTGGCCAACCTGTAGCCGTACTAAGAAATATTGCATCCTCAGTGCTGCCCCCTGTGCCTCTCACAATTATAGTATCCCATCATTGTCCTCTTAATGCTATAGTGCCTCCGTTGTGCCCCTTAATATTAGAATGCCCCTCGGCACCCCTTAGTTATAGTTCCCCATCTGAATGTTGTAGTCCTCCCTTTGTGCCACTCAAAGTTATAGTGTTTTTTCAAACTTATAGCATACACCTCAAAATTATGTTTCCCTTTTGTGCCCCTTAAAATGAATAGTGTCCCTCTTTTTGCCCCATCAAAGTCATAGTGCCCGCCCACTGTGTCCCCATCACTCCTTTGTTGGCTTTGGCCAACAGCAGCACTAGTCAAGCTCTCTATCTACAGTACCTCCAAATGCTGCATGCATTAAAAGCCCTACCCCTACCCTGTCCCCATCTCTCAATACAGTAAAGCATTGAAGTTACACATACGCAAAGCCATTATGAGGCAGGCAGAAATAACCGAGCGCAAACATTCGGCTATCTCCGGCGGTCCCACTGAAGGTGCTTCATTCAATCTCCTCCTCACTACGGGTGGTACAATGTTCCTGCAGTGAGGAGGAGAATGTGGGACCCTGATTCTTGGGATTAGTGGGTGAGACACCCGCCAAAGAGTTTTTTATCATCTATCCTATGGATACAATAATTTGGGTATTACCCCTTTAAAGGAAGTCTACCATATTAGTTTTGTCCTATTAACGCAATGTACTTATGCAGGTGTGTTTGTATAAGAAATCCAGGGGTACCTTTAAATCTTTTCAACATAGGCTTCCATCTTGAGATATTACTGCCAAAGTTCTTTCCACGCTGTATGCAAATTAGTGGTGGACTGTCCAATGGGCGGTCCACCTCTTCAAGCATTCTGGGCTCTTCTACTCAACCATGTTGTGACTTCCTTTTGGGCAGGAATGACGTCATGTGCATGTGTCCAATCCCTCAATGTAACACAGGTACGTTTGGTGGAATGCATCATGTCTCCAGTGGGCTGAGTTGGAGATGTCATTCAGCACACAAGGGCTCGTGTTTGAGTTGAGAGGCAGGGGGAGAGCCTAGACTGCTTGCAGAGTTTGTTCGCCCATTAGATGGTTCACCGCTAATTTGCAAAGTGTGTGGGAATAATTTTGGTGGCAATTTCTCAAGATCGGAGCCTTAGTTGAAAAAAAATAAAGGTACGGTTGCGATGCTTGTGCAGATGCACAGCAAGACAAAAATAACGTGACAGTCTTCCTTTAAAGGGGTTTTCCAGGCAAAATACTATTGATGACGTATGCTCAGGATAGGTTATCAACAGTTGATCGGTTGGGGTCTGCTGCTCTGGTTCTGGGCCAATCAGCTGATCAGGCACCTGCAATCAGTGCCGCAGTACACAGGGGTTGGAGTGGAAGCTGCTGCTCTGCCCCCTGTATTGTGGCCAGCACAGGTAATTGCAGGCTGGGTTCTCATTAATATCAATATGAATTGCACCATATTGCAAATTAGCAGTGAACCATCCAATGGGCCGTCCACCTCTGGCTGTAGTCCTGGCTTTCCCTGCCTATTGTTGCAAAAGCTGCCACATTCCATACTTGGGCCTCTTTCACACGGGCGTTATTTTGATGACAAGTAGGGGCGTCAAAAAATTGCATTCCTTGGAACCGAGGATTTCCTATGGATTCCTTCAGACAAACGATTTTTTGATGCACCTAAAAAGATAGAACATAAACTCGTTATTTCAAGACCATTGGCTATTCTTCGTTCATGTGATTCTGTGCTCCGTTATTAGCGTTCTTTTAGCGCAGCTAACCGAGCGTTAAAATGACGCTCATGTGAAAGAGGCCTTAGTGATGTCTCCAGCTCCACCTGCTGGAATCGAAATGCATTCCATTGTCAATGCACTTAACGTCGGTTCCCGGCTGAGAAGGAGCCACATATCATGCTCCTAATCGGTCAGTACAGTGGAAGCGCATTAACAGCGGGGGGAGGTGGAGATGGGGCAGTTTTAGCAGCAATGGTCAGGGAGAGAGGCCGGACCACAGGCAGAGGTGGAACGCCCATTGGATGGTCCGCCCCAATTTGCATATGGCGCACAACAAATTTGGAAATGCATTAAAAACAAATGACGTCACTCATTTAACAGTATTTTCTGCTCGTGGACCAAAAAAATTAAGTCACAGACTTCCTTTAACCCCTTAAGGACCAGACACTTTTTAGGGATTTTAGCCATGTGGTAGTTTTACTGCTCTATTTTTTTTCCTTTAGCTATGAAAACTATTTTTGCTGTGTTTTGTTTTCCAGGACATATAGGGCTATTTTTAATATCACTTTTTTCATTGATTTTTTTTCTCGGCTTTTAAATTTTATTGGGGTAAGGAGCTAAAAAAAATGATTTTTTTAACATTTCCAGTTATTTTTTTTAATTAGTATATTAACGCTAAAATAAAGTATGGGAACGGGTTCCTCATTTTATTTTGGATGTTTTAATGTATAATATGTATGGTTTTGGTTTACAGGGCGGATATAGCGACGGTTTAGGCTGGCGTCGGCTGTAGGTTATTTTCTTTCTTATGTATATACTGTTGCTTTATTCTGTCATTTTGTTTAACTTATCTATGTAATTATGTGTTTTTTACTATCTATGTCCCCCATGACGTCACATAACACCTCTGGAATAATTCACATGTTTTTTAATTTTTTTTTTATTTGACACTCTCCCACTATAGCTGGGGCATCCATAGGAGCCCCAGTTACAGGGAAAAACATCCCCTGTAGTGACATTAGTCACTGGCAGAGCTGATCAGGGCCTACTACCACCCTGCAGCTCTGGTGTAACAGGGAATCCCAGCGGTCACTAGACCCCCGGGCTCACTTAGTGGAAGAAACACTTTCATTGAGCGATGTGTACTAAATAAAGGAGGAGGCAGGAAGGGTTAAAACCCACTTCTCCCCCCCTCCTCCAGGATATGAGCTGTGACTAACAGCTGACAACCAGTTCTACTTCTGATTGATTGCAGAAGCAGGAGGCTTTAATCCCAGCTGTAATTTTACATACGGCTGGGCTTTAAGCCCAGGATCAAGCGCCATACATTTACAGTGCTTGATCCTAAGTGGGTTACAATATTTTGTTTATCATTTCTAAAATGTTACATGTGGAATAATAAATAATATTATTAACAGTCATTACATTCAAACACTAATTTGATACATTTAAGAATAATATTGTATTTTCACACTGAGCCCAAAAATGGAAAGATTCCTGGTATGAAAAATTAAAATTCCTTATAAAATGTATATGACTCGGGCATAGCTAAACTTCTCTGTTTAACTTTTCACTTTAGATAGTGATGAAATGAACATATCTAACATTCACAGGCTATCAAAATCTCACCACCACAGACTACAAAGTTCCTGGGACTTTTCATGTTCTTATAGAAAATATCACTTTGAAATCCCTGAGCTGAGAATTTTAATCTCATTTGTGGATGTGATTGGTGCTGAGGAGAGTGAAGAGAACACTTTTTTTGCATAATTTCATTTGTCAGGAGAATCTTGCCTCTGACATTGGAAGACTGATTTAATTGATTTTAATCATACACCTGAGATTGGAAAATTGAGCCCTCCGTCCTGAAGTATAATTCTAGGCGGCCATAAGAATATCTAATTTGCAAGTGATCATTTATTTTTTTATTTCGCCTCTCAACACATGTGCTTTGTTGTGTATTTAAATGGTAACGGTGAGAGATTCTGACATGCTGCCTCATGCTTTATATCCGTCTCCATATGCAAAAGGCGAAGCAGGAGATGTCACTGATGGAAATACGCCTTTTGTTTGCTTCCCTTTATTTCAGCTAAGCAGCTGTGCAGGGTTAAGCACTGAAAAGATGTATCCATCCAAAGCCTCTGACACTCTAGCGGTTTTATTTTATCCGTGTGTCAGATGTGAAGAAAAACAGCATACGGACCCTTATTATGCAATGAGGCAGCGCACGCGACTGAGTTTTTTTCCCGCGGACACGGATTGCATGATAAAACCTCATCGGATGTCCTATTCTTGTTCATATCACCCCCGCCCTGATTTAAATAGCTATTAAGCCAAATGAGTTTCCAGCGTTCCTGAGTATGCACTGTGTTTTGCGCATATCTGCGCATTCATATGTGCGCATTTCTGCACCCCCATAGACTCCTATGAGAGCTTTGTTGTGCAAATGCATGCAAAAATAGAGCTTTTTTTCGAGCGTGCCAAAAAGAAGAGTGAATCCATTGGAAACAATGCATTCTAGTCTCTGCTCAATGCACACATATTTGGTGCACTCTTGTGAGAGAGCCCTAAGGTTTTATTTACACTGGTGTTTTAGGCTTATGTTATGGCTAATTGAGCCACGATAAAAAATGGCGACCATCGGGGTGCAATGCATTCATTCAGATGGACGATTATCAGCCGCGTAAAAACATCCGGTCGGCAAAACTAGGACATCGGTAATCAAATACACCGGCTGATGTTTTTACGAGTCTAGGTTTTGCCCTATCTTTCAGCTGCGATCAACCGGCAGCTCCCATAGGCTTCTATGGGAGCTGCCATCAAAGGGAAGGGGGAGGGAGTTTAGCAGCACCTAGCGCTGCTAAACTATGTTTGTTAATACCTAGGACTAGGATAGCCTCAATGTCCAGAGAAAATAAGAAGGTTTCATCGCCAACACAGAAGGGGGTTCTTTACTGAAAGAGCAGTGAGACTGTGGAACTCTCTGCCTGAGGACGTGGTGATGGCAAAATCGGTGGAGTTTAAGAGGGGACTAGATGTCTTTCTAGAGTGCTATGATATTAGAGAATATAGACATTAAATCCCAGTGGGTTGTTGATCCAGGTCTGGGAGTCAGGTAGGAACTTTCAAAACATTGATCCAAGGATTATTCTGATTGCCATTATAGAGTCGGAAGGAATTCCCCCCCCCCCCCCCCAAATGGGCTAATTGGCTTCTGCCTCTTTGGGGTTTTTTTTGCCTTCCTCTGGATCAACAAGGGGGGTGGAAACAGGCTGAACTAGATGGACATTGTCTCCCATCAGCCTATGTTACTATGTCAGCTGGCTTGAGTCAGTTGAAGTATTTATGCCAGCCAAAGGAATTCCAGGCTGCGATGTTTATACGCCCCGCCCGGCCGTGTGAATGGGCGAGAAAACGACTTGCTCATGGATTTCTCTCACGCATACAATGCGGCCAACCGAAAATCACAACACTTGTGAGAAAGAGGCCTTATTGCATGAGTTCTATTCCATGGAATAGAGGATAACTTGCTGAATGGTGAGGGTCTCAGTGCTGAACAGGGATCCTGTGTCCTCCTCTGTCTGTCATTGCAGGATTGCTTCTCTTCCCGTAGCAACATCAGAATGCTGGCCGAGCATGCGCGGTCAATGCTCCATAGAGCCTCGTGTGGTGCAGGGTGTTAAGGCAGCAGAAATGCAGTCCTAAGCTCTTGCTCACAACCTGAAGATTGCAAGTTCAATTCCTGCATGGTTCAGGTAGCCCCTTTAGGGTCAATCCATCTTTCCAATGTCAGTAAAATGAGGACCCAGCTTGCTGGGAGGTAGTCATGCTGCGTAATAAGTTGGCACTACACAAAGAACAAGATTTTTTTATTTTATTTCAATAGGGCTGATGGAAATACCTGAGTGCTTGCCACTCGGCTATCTCTAGCATTCAGTCTCCTCCTCACTGTGGGGGGTGCAGTAATCCCACAGTGAGTAAGACAGAGGAAATGGGAACCCCTTTTTCAGGACCAATTACTTGCTGAGACACCCACCAAACCCTTTTAATATGGGGCTAACTGTATTTTGTCCGTGTGAAGTCCGTTTTTTAATTGGATGCCACATGGACAAAAAAATGCTAGTGTGCTGGGGGCCCAATACATGTTATCATTCACTTCCCACAAGCTTTTTACTTTGATGTTGGCTGTTATATTCAAATCCATGAACTGCGCTGTCCAACTGCTGAAGTTGGAGAGACTTATTTCAGAGTTTAGAAGGCGTCACTTTAAGGAATATGTGAGGGAATTGCTGTACATAAGTAGCATCTATTGAAGATAATGCTATTATAGGAGATACAGTCCTTTATCTGCAGAAGTAATGTAATAATAGCGTGCGAGGTTGTCGGGAATTACAATTTCCTGAAGACTATTCAAAAGGCCACAGATACAAGCAATGTCTGTAAATAGGGCGGCACAGAAACTTAGAAATTGCCCCAATCTCTGCAGATGACCTATGTCCAATGCCATAGGTGCCTTAGATGGGCATGTGAGCATCAGAACTGGACCATGGAGCAATGGAAGAATGTGGCCTGGTCTGATGAATCACATTTGTAGATAGTTTGGTCCATGTTGGAAAGAGAAGGCTCCAGGACATACTATGGGAAGAAGACAAGCTGGCGGAGGCAATGTGAGGCTCTGGGCAATGGTCCGCTGGGTAATCTTCAGACTTGGCATTCATGTGGATGCCACTTTAACATGTACCACATACCTGACCATTATGCAGAGCAAGTGCCACCTTTCATGGCAGCAGTAATCCCTAATGACAGTGGCCTCTTTCAGCAGGATAGTACACACAGCCACACTGCAAAAATTGTTCACAAATAGTTTAAGGAGCATGACAGGGTTGTTGAGGACAGATATTTTAACCTGCCCTTATGCCCTTAAGTACGGCCTCTTTTTGTCACATGTTGTAAATTGAATCCCATTTTTAGTGAATTGCTTTTGATTTCAGACTTTAAAGACAACGAGGACCATTGACAAAGGATGCTAGCCTGCATATGTTATCCAAGATATCTAGGATGGTGGGGGAGATGACGGGCTGGTATATATGGCTGTCTATAGTATGATTCAGTCTTTTCAAGAATTGTTAATTGAGAAAGCTTGTGAGTCCTGCTTCCTCCAACTACCATAGAGAAAGCTTGTGAGTCCTGATTCGTCCACCTACCATAGAGAAAGCTTGAAAGTCCTACTTCCTTCACCTACCATAGAGAAAGCTTGTGAATCCTGCTTCGTCCACCTACCATAGAAAAAGCTTGTGAGTCCTGCTTCCTCCAACTACACATAGAGAAAGCTTGTGAGTCTTGCTTCCTACAACTACACATAGACAAAATTTGTGAGTCCTGCTTCCTCCAACTATACATAGAGAAATCTTGTGAGTCCTGCTTCCTCCAACTACACATAGAGAAAGCTTGTGAGTCCTGCTTCCTCCAACTACACATAGAGAAAGCTTGTGAGTCCTGCTTCCTCCACCTACACGTAGAGAAAGCTTGTGAGCCCTGCTTCCTCCACCCGCACATAGAGAAAGCTTGTGAGTTCTGCTTACTCCACCTACACACAGAAAGCTTGTGAGTCCTGCTTCCTCCAACTACACATAGAGAAAGCTTGTGAGTCCTGCTTCCTCCACCTACTCGTAGAGAAAGCCTGTGAGTCATGTTTCCTCCAACTACACATAGAGAAATCTTGTGAATCCTGCTTCCTCCAACTACACATAGAGAAAGCTTGTGAGTTTTGCTTCCTCCACCTATTATTGAGAAAGCTTGTGAGTCCTGCTTCCTTCACCTACTGATAGAGAAAGCTTGTGAGTCCTGCTTCCTCCAACTACACATAGAGAAAGCTTGTGAGTCCTGCTTTCTCCACCTACACATAGAGAAAGCAAACGGAGGGGTGAGTTATATTACCTGGTTCCACTCTTTTCACGGTTCTGCCATGATCCTCCTGTTCCAGGGACTCCATCTACCAACATGGCCATGTTGGCACTATTCAATGCACACAATGTAGTAGTCAGAGAGTGCATGTTGCTTCCTGCTTGCCTTAAGTGAATAGGGATGGCCAATTAAGGCAGTATGTAATGTCATTGACTTCCCATTCACCAACAGTGCTATGGGGGCATCAAGTAGTCTAAAAAAATCACTGAGGCCATCTTGGACATATGAAGAAGAGACTCAAGATCAAGGCAGAGGATGGTACCAGGCAATATAACGCACCCTATATGGTCCCTGGACAAATGTTGTCCCAAGGTTGGATGGTCGCTATAACAATTGTCCCATGTGACAAAGCCTCTCTGTTCCAAAGTGTTTGATTATTAATTTTGCTATACAATTTTTTTTCTTTTTTATGATACAAAAAATGCTTTGTTGCTAAACATCCTGCAACCCCTTACATAGGGAAAAATATGTAAAATGAAAAACATTCCTTGCGATGAACATTCTGCTAATAAATTACAATGGAGACATTTCTGCTCCACTGACATGTACAACCGTATAAGTACAATGCGGATGACTTTAGTTTAAGGCATGTGGCTTAGTGTTGGATTCGTTTTACAGTATATGACTAGATTGTAGAGGTTGATGGGCGTTTTCCTCCTTCTTTATTAGCAGCTTGCTGTATCTCTTCCACTCTTGTCAATGGAGTTGACTCAATAAGAATCTGACAGTGGAAACCATCTTAAAGAGCTTCTTGAGGAACTCTTTTGAGACTGCGATCAATCACTCCACTGAGTATCTAACAGCTACAGTAATAACCAGATCATCATTAGGCTTCTACGCTTGTCAAGGCCCCCCGTGAGGACCGGTGGACATCCGCATTGTTCATCCTTGCTTATTTCTAAAAGTTGTCAGTCATTGTTCACAGATCACAATAGAGTCTCGTCCCTCTCGTTGCTCATGATGTGCATTTTTTGTAATATTACGGACCTTTTATAGTTCTGATAAACCCTTTCATGAACAAGAATCATTGATGCACCTGTCCTCAGGTTACATTCTCCAGTCCAGGTATCCCCACTTTCGAAAATCCTTAACTTTTTTATTTTTTAGGTGATATATCTGTATCAGAGCTTTATTTTTACAGGGCAAGTTGTATTTTTCAATGCTACAATTCAATATAAGCATATAATGATCGGAAGACTTTAAAAAATTTCTAAGGCCTTAGTCAGACGGGCGATTTTTCGCGCGATTTGCGCATGCGCATGCGTCTGGCGATTTTATAAAACCATTGCTTTGCAATGGTATCGGACACATGAGCGCTTTTTATGCGCTCGTCCGATAAATTATAGAACAAAAAATCGCAGATCGCACCTATCTGCGATCTGCGATTCCTGTTCTCTTCTCTATATGCGCTCAATGGGGCCGGCGGCAGCAGCGCCGACCCCATTGAGAACATATAGAAGACAAATCATTCTTCTCTGCCATAGCTGTAACAGCTGTGACAGAGAAGAACGATGTTTGCCCATTGAATTCAATGGAGCGGCAATACAGCCGCTCCATTGAAAGCAATGGGCTGCCGGCGTGCGCGGGATGAATTGTCGGGAAGGGGTTAAATATATAAACCCTTCCCTGCAATTCATTCTAAAATGTGTTAAAATAAAAAAAAAATTGTATACTCACCTTTCCGCTGCAGCCGGAGTCCAGCCGCGGCCGCTGTCAGTTCTCCTGAACTGCTTCTCGGCACTATTCAGCCGGCGGGGCTTTAAAATCCCCGCCTGCTGAATGATCTGCCTCTGATTGGTCACAGCCCTGACCAATCAGAGGCTGAAAACACTCACACACCCATTCATGAATTCATGAATGGGTGAGTGACTGCTGCCTCTCAGCGCTGAGCCAATCAGGGGCAGGTCTGACTCACATCCATTCATGAATTCATGAATGGGTTTAAGTGAGGCATGCCTCTGATTGGCTCAGCGCTGAGCCAATCAGGGGGCAGGTCTGACTCACACCCCCTTCACACCCACTGCAGGACTGCCACGCGGAGCTCCGGCTGCCGGGAGAAGGTGAGTATACAATTTTTTTTATTTTAACACATTTTAGGATGGATTGCAGGGAAGGGCTTATATATTTAAGCCCTTACCGACAATTCATCCCGGGCTCGCCCGCAGCGCATTGCTTTCAATGGAGACGGCTGATTGCCGTCTCCATTGAATGCAATGCGCTGGACAGCTCCGGCCCGTTTCTAATGAAACGCGGCTAGGAGCAGATTTTCGGGCGATTTGCGGGCGACTTGCGCGCACCGGTCACGCGATTTGCGGATGCGCATCCGTCATGCGATCCGCAAATCGTGCGAAAAATCGCCCATCTGACTAACGCCTAAGTGGGGCAAAATGGGAAAAAAACACGACACCATAGGGGGCTGTGTTTACAGTGTTCATAGTGCAGTAGAAATGTCATCTTCAATCTGTGGGTCAGCAGGATTACCGGGATACCGGATTTATAACGTTTTATATAATATATATATATATATATATATATGTTAATGTTTAAAAAGATTAAATACGTCTCCTTAAAAAAAAAAGAATTCCTTTCTGTCGCCATCTTTTGCCCCTCATAACATTTTTGTTTTTCCATCGATGGGGCTGTGCGAGGGCCCGTTTTTTGCAGTATGAACTATAGTTTGTATTGGTACCTTTTTACGGAACAATACAAATTTGGGACACTTTTTATTCAATTTTTTCTTGTAAATGGAGTAACCAAAAAAAGCGCACTTCTGCCACTGTTTGTATTTTTTTTCCTGATAGAGTTAATCATGTGGGATTAATATTGTGATATTTTAATAAATTGGACCTTTATGAATATGGCATTACCAATTTTTAGATTTTTTAAAACCTTTTTTATTTTTTTGATGCAACAACTGAAAAAAATGTAAAACATTATTTTTATTTTTATAATTTAAATTTTTTTTATTTTATTTACAGTATTTTTCTTTTAGTCCCAATAGGAGACTTGAGCTTGAGATCATTTGACAACTTAATACACTATAATGCAGGGTATTGTATTATGCTGGATTTGAACAGGTTGCCTATTAACCCCTTAATGACACGGCCTATTTTGGGCTTAAAGGGGTTGTCCCGCGCCGAAACGGTTTTTTTTTTTTTTCAATAGCCCCCCCGTTTGGCGCGAGACAAACCCGATGCAGGGGTTAAAAAAGAAAACGGGATAGTGCTCACCTGAATCCCCGCGCTCCGGTGACTTCTTACTTACCTGGTGAAGATGGCCGCCGGGATCTTCTCCCTCGGTGGACCGCAGGTCTTCTGTGCGGTCCATTGCCTATTCCAGCCTCCTGATTGGCTGGAATCGGCACGTCACAGGGCAGAGCTACAAGGAGCCGCTCTCCGGCACGAGCGGCCCCATTCAGAAAAGAAGAAGACAGGACTGCGCAAGCGCGTCTAATCGGGCGATTAGACGCTGAAAATTAGACGGCACCATGGAGACGAGGACGCTAGCAACGGAGCAGGTAAGTGAATAACTTCTGTATGGCTCATAATTAATGCACAATGTACATTACAAAGTGCATTAATATGGCCATACAGAAGTGTATAGACCCACTTGCTGTCGCGGGACAACCCCTTTAAGGACGCAATGATTTTTGGCGGATTTTCTTCTCCATTTATCAAAAGTCATAACTTTTTTATTTTTCCGTCGACGCGGCCGTATAAGGGCTTGTTTTTTGCATGGCGAACTGTCATTTTTATTGGTGCCACTTTTGGGTACATTTGACTATATTGTAAAACTTTTATTTTTTTTTTAATGATAGCAGGGAGAGAAAACGCATCAATTCTGCCATAGATTTTTTTTTACAGCGTTAATCATGCAGCATAAATGACACAATCCATTTTTTCTGCGGGTCGGTACGGTTACAATGATACCAAAATTAATTTTTTTTAGGTTTTTCCACTTTTCTGCAATAAAAACCCTTTTTTTGGAAATCTGTTTTTTTCCTAAATCGCTGCATGCAAAGTCCTGTAACTTTTTTATTTTTCTATGTACGGAGCTCTATGAGGGCTTATTATTTGCGAGACAAGCTGTAGTTTTATTGGTGCCATTTTGGGGTACATACGGCTTTTTTGATCACTTTTATTGCGTTTTTAGGGAGGCAAAATGCTAAAAATTAGCATTTTGCCTCAGTTTTTTAGCGTTTTTTTACCCTTTTTTCCGTGCACACTCCAAAGCACGTGCAGCTTATTGTACGCGTCGTTATGGACGCAACAATACCAAATATGTGGGGTTTTACTTTTGTTAACCTTTTTTTATGCTAATATGAGAAAAAGCATAAAAAAGGGGTTTTGTAACATTTTTTTTAAAATCTTTTTTTAATCTTTTTTTTTACACAACTTGTGTCCCCCTGGGGAACTTTGACCACGGTACTGCCCATCGCTGTGATAAGACATGGCAGGGCTACTGCCCTGCCATGCCTTATCGCTTATACAGCGATAATAGGCATTGGCAATACAGGACGCTAGTGTCTGGCGACAGGCCGGTCTCTCGCAATAACATCGCGGGAGCTGGCTGAAGACACAGAGGGAGCTCCCTCTGTGAACTCTTTCCCTGCCGCGATCTATTTAGATCGCGGCACGGAAGGCGTTAACAGCGGGGGGCGCATCTCCAATGCCCCCCGCTGTTGCAGCAGGACGCCGGCTCTGACTGACAGCCGTCTCCCACTGCAGGATAGCGCGAGATCATATGTGATCTCGCATTGTCCCCAGGACGTAAGTTTACGCCCTGTTGCGGGAAGTACCCTGCTCCCAGAACGTAAACTTACGCCCTGGAGAGGGAAGGGGTTAAAGACAGACCACAAGCGCTTCCCTAATAGACAAAAGCTCACAGCAGCCCTGGTGATTGTTTAAATCCCTCACAATCAGGATATTTAAATGCCACTGAGGGCTTAGTCACACGGGTGTTTTTTCGCACGATTTTTTGTGCGCAAAACTAATGCGCACAAAAAATCACGTGACCAAAGCCAGAGTCATGGCTGAAAAAGTGCTGCTAGCAGCGTTTATCAGCCCAAAGGGCTCAGTCACATGGGCGCTACCTGCTATCCTCTGCCACAGCAATACAGCCGGCTCCATTGAAAGCAATGGGCTGCCGGCAAGCACTGTATTAATTTTCGGGGAAGGGCTTCAAATATAAGCCCTTCCCTGAAAAGCATCCAAAAAAGTGTAAAAAATAAATAAATGACAGCTGTCATTCAATAGCTGCCTCTGATTGGTCACAGTGCTCAGCCAATCAGAGGCAGCACTCACTCACTCATTCATGAATTCATGAATGGGTGAGTGAGAGCTGCCTCTGATTGGCTGAGGGCTGGAACCAATCAGAGGCAGCCCATTCAGCAGGTGGGGATTTTATCCCTATCTTTGCGCACACCACAGAGCAAGAGGCGGGCTTACCACTCACATGCCCTATATTTAAGACATGCCAGTACTTTGCGCGGCTACAATTCCTGCATCTGAAACGCTTCTATAGGAAACAATTGTTTCCTCTAGAAGTGCTTTCTGTGCTCTCCTAACCGGCGCGGGGACAGTGCTCGTCTGAAAGAGCCCTTAGGGAAAGACACAGGGTGCAGAGTAGAGTCCAAAATATTGTGAGGTATTTATGCCCCATAGCAGCTGAAGGTGGCTATGATAGAGAGGAGAACCATGCATACTTTTTGCCACAGGGCCCCATGGTTATTTGCTTTGCCCTTGTGCCCCGATTTAGTAGCATGTTGAACTTCCTTCAGTCTTCAGAACTGCAGCTATTTGTTGTGGCATCCTAACACAAGTATCAGAGTACCCAGGCTATGCTAAGAAGGAATTCCCCACACCATTACTCCACCTCCACCAGCCTGGACTGTTAACATCTGACAGGAAGGGTTCATCGATTCATGCTGCTTGTGTCAAATTCTGAACTCTCATCAGCACGGTGCAACAGAAATCAGAATTCATCTAGCCGGATGATTTTTTTGCACAGCTCGGTGATACAATTTTTGGCTGTTGTACTGGAACTGGTTGTCTGCTATTATAGCTCATCTTTGTTAAGGAACGCCGTTCTTCTCCATACAAGAAAACCCCACAAGGTTGGCAGTTACCTAGTCTAGCACCAATGGCCGGCCTTGTTGGAAGCCGCTCAGATCGCTGGATTTTGCCAAAAAATGTGGATTCACACTGAGGCCTTAGTCAGACGGGCGTTTTTTGCCGCGATTTGCGGATCGCATGACGGATGCGCATCCGCAAATCGCGTGACCGGTGCGCGCAAGTCGCCCGCAAATCGCCCGAAAATCTGCTCCTAGCCGCGTTTCATTAGAAACGGGCCGGAGCTGTCCAGCGCATTGCATTCAATGGAGACGGCAATACAGCCGTCTCCATTGAAAGCAATGCGCTGCGGGCGAGCCCGGGATGAATTGTCGGTAAGGGCTTAAATATATAAGCCCTTACCTGCAATCCATCCTAAAATGTGTTAAAATAAAAAAAAATTGCATTCTCACCTTCTGCCTGCAGCTCCGGGCAGCCGTCCTGCAGTGGGTGTGAAGGGGGTGTGAGTCAGACCTGCCCCCTGATTGGCTCAGCGCTGAGCCAATCAGAGGCATGCCTCACTCACACCCATTCATGAATTCATGAATGGATGTGAGTCAGACCTGCCCCTGATTGGCTCAGCGCTGAGAGGCAGCAGTCACTCACCCATTCATGAATTCATGAATGGGTGTGTGAGTGAAACCGGCCTCTGATTGGTCAGGCTGTGACCAATCAGAGCAGATCATTCAGCAGGCGGGGATTTTAAAGCCCCGCCGGCTGAATAGTGCCGAGAAGCAGTTCAGGAGAACTGACAGCGGCCGCGGCTGGACTCCGGCTGCAGCGGAAAGGTGAGTATACAATTTTTTTTTATTTTAACACATTTTAGCATGAATTGCAGGGAAGGGTTTATATATTTAACCCCTTCCCGACAATTAACCCCGCGCACGCCGGCAGCCCATTGCTTTCAATGGAGCGGCTGTATTGCCGCTCCATTGAATTCAATGGGCAAACATCGTTCTTCTCTGCCACAGCTGTTACAGCTGTGGCAGAGAAGAATAATTTGTCTTCTATATGTTCTCAATGGGGTCGGCGCTGCTGCCGCCGGCCCCATTGAGCGCATATACAGAAGTGAACAGGAATCGCAGATCGCAGATAGGTGCGATCTGCGATTTTTTGTTCTATAATTTTTCGGACGAGCGCATAAAAAGCGCTCATGTGTCCGATACCATTACGAAGCAATGGTTTTAAAAAATCGCCGGACGCATGCGCATGCGCAAATCGCGGCAAAAAACGCCCGTCTGACTAAGGCCTGAAGCTGTTCCACTGAAAACTTACCACTTGATTTCATGCTGCAGTAAAGCTCCAATCATAAAAGGGTCGGGGGCTCTAATAAAGTGGCCAATCAATATTTGCTTACAATATATTTGGAAATGTGGCACAAAAGATATGTGACAGTTATTAGATTTGCCTAAATGGAATAAGAGATGAAACGACTCAGCTATAGTAAATATATAACATTATTAAGATATATTTTTAAAAAAAATTGGTAATTCGACATAAAATTGAAGACTTTTCCATTATAAGATGACCCAGCCATCATAAAATATTCCAATCTGTTTAAGAATCCTTTGGTTTTTGCACTTGGAACACCTATTAATGACGTGAAAAACAGACTCCATTTGATACTTTCCTACTTTTTACATTAAGTCAAATTACCGTACAGTTCTTAGGTTAATGTATCATTGATTGGACTATAATGAAGATTAGAATAATATTACTGTATAATAAAGCATGTGAAGTGATACTGAATTACATTTGAAAGGAAGTAAGGATCCCATTTCCATGGCTCAGCATGTGATTTGATGGCTGTTTCCCATCATTTCTCATCCATATATTGGCACCATTTATGGTAGGTGACACCGTCTAATATTGTTTTGTCTCTCGTTTACAGGACTCCCGCTGAGGTGTCAATTCTCAGGCTAAGCAACGACTGAGTGTATAAATGGCAAGTGGCGAGACTTTCTCTTGCAGGAAGTAAAAGAATTCACACTTTCGGTAGCTCTCCTGCTAGTCTGTAATGAAATGTAAAAATATCTTGGCTATATATTAAGATAAATCTATAAATTCTATTCATGCGGAGATAATGAATCTGTAATGGGGATCAGAGTAAAATGGAAGAAGCTATATACAGGATATGTAAAACTGGTAATGAACTGAGCTTTTCTGCACTGAGCCAGTATTAATGTAAGTACTAAGAGTATTGAGGTGCGAGGTCCTATAACTAGAGATGAGCGAGTATACTCGCTAAGGCACATTACTCGAGCGAGTAGTGCCTTAGCCGAGTATCTCCCCGCTCGTCTCTAAAGATTCGGGGGCCGGCGCGGGGCGGGGAGTGGCGGTGGAGAGCGGGGAGGAACGACGGAGGGGAGATCTCTCTCTTCCTCTCCCCCCCCCCCCCCCGCTCCCCGCCGCAACCCACCTGTCACCCGCGCCGCCCCCGAATCTTTAGAGACGAGCGGGCAGATACTCGGCTAAGGCACTACTCGCTCGAGGAATGTGTCTTAGCGAGTATACTCGCTCATCTCTAACTAGAACCCAACAATATACAAAAAGATGGAGACTTGGTGGAATCCGGCTCACCTATTTTGGTAGTCAGTGCTGGCCTTAGTTTAAAATAATGTGTAACTTGTATAAATACAGCACCGAAACCAAGTTCAGTACATAAATACAGCACCAGAACCAACCTCAATACATAAATACAGGACTCGAACCAAGCTCATAGCATGAGTACAGCACTAGAACCACGTTCAGTACATAAATCCAGCACCAGAACAAAACTTGTGACATAAATACATAATCAACATCAGTACATGAATACAGCACTAGAACCCAGCTCAATACATAGATACAGTACCAGAACCAATTTCATAACATGAATACAGCACCAGAACCAACCTCTGTACATAAATACAGTACCAGAACCAAGCTCATACCATAAACACAGCACATATAACAAGCTCATAGCATAAATATAGCATGACCAAAACTAAGTACATAGACACAATACCAGAACTAAGCTCATAACTTAAATACAGTACCAGAACCAAGCATATAACATAAATACAGCACTAGAACCAAGCTCATACCATAAATACACCATCAGAACCAAGTTCAAACCATAAATACACTACCAGAACCAAGTTCATTATATAAATACAGCACCAGAACAAAGCTCATATCAAAATATAGCATTAGAGCCAAGGTCATAACAAAAATATAGCACCAGAACCAAGCTCATAATATAAATACAGTAGCAAAGACTTGTGACTGTTTTATGAGGTTGTCAATGGTCTGACAGTGGTGCCTCAGAACATCAGAGAGATGGAGACAGAGCCAGGAGGAGGAGGATTCATGTATCTACACAAGCTGGTGTTGTATGCAGGAAAAATAACATTGGGCCAAAGAACCTAAGAGGTGCGATAGCTCAAAGCCTACACCTGCCTAGTGTCCCCCCTACATGCTGATGGCTGGCACCCTGGATGACCGGACAAGCCACACATATCTCAGGCTGGCCATGTTGGTAATGTGCTGCACACATCAACCATTTGTGCACTTGATACAGTCAGTCATTGTGCAGCCACCATCATTGGTGGATTCAAGTAACCCTCAGTAATGGAAGATAAGCATAGAAACATGCAGGAGTGACACTACCCTGGTGAAGCCCTATTCTTGTGACAGCAGGTAAAATCCAAAAATATTAAAGAATGTAATTTTACACTTTTGTTGGGTTCTCACAAAGAACTGCAAGATATCGTAGTATGGAATTGTCCACAAATGCAGACAGCTAAGAATGCAATTAATTAGGAAACCCCTTAAAAGTGTAGTTTTGCTCATTTACAGTATGCTCCGTGCCAGAAATAGTCGCAAAATGTTATTTTCACTTTCCTAAGGCACTCACTTTGCCTATAAGGGCAACATTTAGCAGACAAACAAGTCAAGGCCTGCATAGTCATAAACTGCGGGACCTACATTGTTTAGTGTTAGCTTGTTCCTGGCACACTAATATCCTTCCCATGTACCAAATTCTAGTAATTGATTGCCAAGTTACAAACAGCAATCAGCTTCCTGACAGCTGACATACAGGAGGGAATGGAGTAGGAGGAATGTGTGAATGTGCTAGGCCAAGGGCACAAATACAATGCCCTTGGTGAGAGGAGGCCCAGTGCTGGTTGTTTCCACTCTCTTTGAGATGGGGTAGGAAGAACCTTTGTCGCAATCCCTGTTCTAAACAAGCCACATTGTTTCCTGCGTAGAAACATTTGGCACTGTAATGGGATTCCCAGTTTAACCTTTCCTATGGGACCATCTCAGTTCTACGTGTTCCACTGTGTAGGCCTTATTGCAACTCCAGGCAGAGAAAAATGCAGGACTGACACTACTCTTATCTAGCAGCAATAACAGGCTAAATCCAGAAGCATTTAAGAATACAATTTTATTAGCCTGAAGACGTTGGTACATGTTGTAATTGAGACTAATAAAACAGGGCTCTTCCATATTTTTGGATTTTGCTCCCTGGCACAAGAGGGTAGTGCCAGTCCTACATATTTTCTGTCTATCTTCTATTATTTGGGGTCACTTGGATTCATCGATGACCCAGCAAAGGCAGTTGCACCTTTTGTGACTGTGTCATATGCTTGACTGGTTGTGTCATCATAGAATGGTAGAGTTGGAAGGAACCTCCAGGTCCAACCCCCTTCTCAATAGAAGATTTACTAAATCATCCCAAAGAGATATCTGTCCAGCCACTGTTTGAAGGCATCTATTGAAGAAAAACTCCCCACCTCCTGTGGCAAACTGTTCCAATCATTGAACACCCTCACTGTCAAAAAGTGTTTCATGATATCTAATCCATATCTCCTCCCCTTCAGTTTCATCTCATTGCTTCTAGTCTTTCCTTGTGCAGATGAGAATAGGGCTTATCCCTCTGCACTGTGACAGCCCTTCAGACATTTCTAGACCGCTATTGTCTCCTTTCAGCTTTCTTTTTTGTAAGCTAAACATTAGCAGATTCTTTAACCGTTCCTCATAGGACATGGTTTGCAAACCACTCACCATCCTCGGAGCTCTACTGTGAAATAGTTCCAGTTTGTCTATGTATTTTTGAAATTGTAGCGCCCAGAACTGAACACAGTATTCCAGATGAGGTCTGACCAAGACAATGTAGAGGGGAGGGGGAGTGCTTCCTTTGATTTAGATTATGCTTCTCCTAATACATTCCAGAATTGAGTTTGCTTTTTTTGCAGCTGCATCACACTGTTGATTCATGTTCAGTCTGTAAACTATTATTATACCCTAGTCTTTTTCACATGTGCTGTTGCTTAGCCAATTCCTCCAATTATGTATATGCTTTTTACATTTTTCTTGCTGAGATGTAGGACTTTGCATTTTTCCTGTTAAATACCATTCTGTTAGTTGCAGCCCACTGTACATAACCAAATTAGGTGAGGAAAAGCCACCAAGTCTTTATCCTTTCCGGTATGTATATTATAGCAGCATATATGGTGCTTGTAGTTTAGGTGAAATAAAGTCTGGGGAGCCTCTTTTCATACTCACCGATCCTGCGAGGTCCCGGACAAAGGCAGTGCGCACAGCAAGCTTCACTCTTCTGAAGGCAGTGTCCACGGACTCCCTTATGATGTCCTCTGTCTGGTTATTTTTGTTTTTTAGCATCTGGCAGTAACACTCTGGTAGTGTTTTGTTTTTATTGTCTTGGTGTCACCAGTATAATGTAATTTGCCATTCATCGGTCCATTACTTTGGCATATTACACCAATGTCAGCCAAAGCTATTGACCAAGTATCGTATGATATATGTTCTTAAAAGGAACCTCACCAACTGTAAGCACCGTAAGCTAAATTATAGTGCTTCTAGTTTAGCAGACATGGAGTTTTGGGAGCTGTGTCTCATACTCACCTGGTCCCCTCCCTGTTCCTGTGGTGTCCCCTGGCAAGATCAACACACGCACAGCTAGCTTGCCTATCTTCAGAAGGTTATGCGCTCCCTATTCATCTCTATGGGAGTCACCGCCTTCTAAAGAGCGAAGCTTGCTGTGCACACTGTCTTTGTCAGGGACCTCGCAGGATCGGTGAGTATGAAAAGAGGCTCCCCAGACTCTATTTCACCTAAACTATAAGCACCGTAACTTAGTTTATGGTGCTTAGAGTTGATGACAAGTTCCCTTTAAATAGTAATGAACATACATTATTTACTGCAGACCGAGGACAAAAATAATGGAGAGCATTTAAAGTCTACAGGCGATGGTTACTTTACCATCTGCCTATAATAAAGGTTATAGTTTACCAGTGAGCTACAATGCTTTTAGGAAAAAACGGTGAAATCCAGGAGTCAAACTCACACGTTGTAATAATATGAGCACAAATTGTGTTTCCTGGCACATTATTATGGGCGACTTCCCCGCTATGACTTCTTTCAGCCTAGGTTTTGCTCTATCCTACTAAGGGTCGTACACTGGGACTTACATGTCATTGGTTAATTTTTCAAAGGATGAATATGCCAAAATTATAATGAATTAAAGGGATGTTCCCATCTCGGCCAATCATGGCCATGATATGGTGATCACTTCTGGAATAAGAGAGGTAATCACTACCCTTCACATCTTTTGTATTTTGTAATATGCTGGCTCCAATAGACAGATTTACACTGCCCATGGAGTTGATAGATTGGGTCAACCTCCGCTACCCTGATAGGTTCCATACCAGATTCTTGGGCTGCATATATGTTTATGATAGTTTGGTAGTCATTTCTCACTATAAATGGTGCAGTTATATAATTTGTACAAAAAAATCTACAGTTCTGTGCAAATGTTTTAGGCAGGTGTGGGAAAAATAAGAATGTTTTCAAAAATAGGAGTGGTAATAGTTTACTTTGGTCAACAAAAATGCAAAGTGAATGAACAAAACAAAAATATACATAAATTACATCAAAATTTTGTGTGACCACTCTTTGCCTTCAAAGCAGCATCAATTCTTTTAGGTATACATGAACACTGTTTTTGAAGACGCTCGACGGGGAGGTTGATCCAAATATTTTGGTGTTATGTTTGTCCTGGGCTGCTTACAAAACCATGTGCAGATTTGGTATTGGAGCAGTCAGGACTGACGTGTTTGCTTGCTACTGAGGTGGCTAGATGCAGAAGCAGACTTGTGTGATCATGTTGTCGGATCGGTAGCGAGAGGCAGCAATCAGAGCAGGGCACTCTGAACCCCTCCGACAGGATCTACATCGGAGCAGAGCACCCATCCTGAAAGGGGTGACCCCACTACTTCTACAAGGACAGGTCCAAGGTCAGAGGGGAACCAGAGTACAGTAAACCAGGGACAAACAGAAACTGATAATAAATAAAAGACGAGAATACAGAATGCAAGATAAACAGAAATACAGGGGACAAACCAGAACAGAGGAGCCAGACAACAGACAGGAGCATTGAGCAAGCTGACTTGATCAGGAACACTGAAATATAACCAGCAACTCCCAGCCAGGAAGAGCTGGGTTAGAAGCTGATTGGCTGACAGAGCTGTCAATCACCAGCCACTACCTCAGCTAGCAGCTGCAGGACTAATTAACCTGAACTAGTAAGCACAGGAGATATTAACCCTAGCTAGTCAGGATAGAACCCACAGTAGCAAAGGTGTGCTGGCTGTAACATGAAATTTGCATAACTAAACTCAGATCTTCTCTGGAAGTAAGCTTGCTCAAATCCTATTGTCTCTTCATTTAATCCCAGGTAGGCTTGATGATAATGATGAGATCAAGGCTCTGTGGGGGCCATATCATCACTTTCAGGACCCCTTGTTCTTCTTTACGCTTAAGATAGTTCTTAATGACATCAGCTGCATGTTTGGGACTGTTCTCCTACTACAGAATAAATTTGGAGCCAGTCAGATGCCTACCTGATTGTATTGCATGATGGATAAGCATCTGCCTGTATTTCTTAGCATTAATCCTGACCTCAAATCCATTTGCTGTCTTCCACTACCTCACCCTTATGGCAGAGTTTGGCTGTTTCTCACACACTTTTAAGCCTCCTGCATAGCTGCTTCTGTTACTGACCCTATTTCAACCTACATGTAAAATGATGATCATTATCACCCGCTTGGTGTAATTGGTTAATCATCCACCTGATCATAATCCTACACAATCCCTTACTTTGTGCAAGTGTATTTAGAAGAACTGATGTAGTTTTGAAAGAAAAGATCGGTCTTCTATTTTTGAAAGCATTCTTACTTTGCAGCATTTTTCTACACCTGCCTAAAACATTTGCATAGTACTAGAAATCACTAAATCTAAAAGGAAAACAACTTGGGACCTGTGCTCTGTGCTTGTTTCCCATATAGGGGCCCAGGACCATATTACAGATCTGCATTGCACGGAGCCGTAATATGGAACCAATGTACAGATGTAGCAATTGTTAACATGACTGGCGGTTTGTGATGACTTGATTTACAAGGTTGTACTACATTGCCGTTAAGTTATGTTAATGTGTTAAATGTCAAATTAATATTCGCCACAGCTATAAATACATAGGTCCATACTGTTCCTCCGTAAGCCTCCAATTTCAGGAAAACTAAGATTTTGTCTTCATGACTTCATGTGAAATCAAAAAGAGTAAAAAATATATATATAATCAGATATATTTAATTCTATATTACATTACACAGATGTTCTTCCCTGCTTCTGAGGAAGAATGCCAGCACTATATGGAGACACAAGGAGTATTCACAACCCTGTAACATATACAAGGTGCATTCGAGTTCGAAAGTCTTCTAATTTCTTTCTGTGTCCATCATCTACATCTCATTCATTGTGACAGTTAATGGAATGAAGGCACATTCATGTTGTCATCGTATGTCAAGACTGTCTGACACATTGCCAAAAGTGCAGCCTTGTGATCTTTGGTCAACATTCGTGGCACCCACCTAGAGGAAACGTTCCGCATCTTCAGGTCTTCATGCAGGATGGTGTGCATAGATCCTATGGGAACGCCGACTTTGCTGGCAATCTCTTCCAGAGTCAATCGGCGGTCCTCCATAACCACGTGCTCTACTTGTGCCATCATGTTGTCAGACCGGTTGCTGCATGGCTGAGGCTCCTTTGATTCTCTATCACACAGCATTAAGCCTTCCTTGAACTGTTGCACCCACAAACGCACTTTTTTCACATCCATGACACCCTCACCACGTCTCACTCAACTGACGATGGATGTCTATGGGTGTCATTCTACGCAAGTGAAGAAAACAGAGGATTACATGCAGTTTCTGGAATGTGAATGTTGCCATTTTAAGTATTGAAAACACTTCCAACTCCAGCCTCTTTCACGTCGGTTCTATGCACTGGGCAATGCTTCCATCCGTCTCACTCACCTCCTTAGGGAGTGCACCTAGAAGGTGAGTGAGGAGACTTATAAGGCCATTCATGCTCCTCTGGGTAATATGCAAATAAGAAAGATGGAGCAATCCCTTTGCAGTTGGCTTTCAATTCCTTTGATTACAAGGCTTGTATAAAGAGTCTAACATTGACTTGCAGGAATGCTGCCTTCCAATAGGTGGCGCTGCAGAGATATTGTTCCATCTCCCTTATTTGCATACTCACCCCTGAAGAATTTTCTAGAATGTGTTCTTATCTGCTTCTAAATAGAAGACCTTAGAATGTGAACGCACTTCATACTGTAACCGTAACATCTCGTTATGCTGGATACAAGAAAACTAATATGAATGTATCCTTCATTACCTTCCCTCTTAGCTCAACCTATCCCAAGACGAGGGCACTAGATGACCAACTCTGAAAGAAAAGAACATGATTTTGCATTTTCTCTATCAAGCGATGCAACGGCCATATGTTTCTATATACGGCTACTAGAGATGAGCGAGCATACTCGCTAAGGCAAACTACTTGAGCGAGTAGTGCCTTTTTCGAGTACCTACCCGGCTGCCGGCGTGGGTGAGAGGTGAGTGGCGGCGGTGAGCAGGGGGGAGTGGGGGGGAGAGAGAGATCTCCCCTCCGTTCCTCCCCGCTCTCCCACGCCGCTCCCCCCCCCCCCCCACCGGCCCCCAAATCTTTAGAGAAGAGCGGGCAGGTACTCGAATAAGGCACTACTCGCTCGAGTACTTTGCCTTAACGAGTACGCTCGCTCATTTCTAATGGCTACCCAGTTGTTGTCATTTCACTCACAGCTTGCGAAGGGTTTTACTAGCCTGCCACAATAACGTATTCTGAGAAATTGGAGTCTTCAATGAAATTTGCAGTAGAGGTGGACACATTTGTATGCAGTTAGTAGTAGGTTGACTTTAGGGCCATCGCTATATATATATATATTTTAAAGGTCGCCGACATGATCCTAAATTCTGATCATCCAATGCCATTTTCTTCCATTTCAATCGAAAACATTGAATTCTGCAAAATCATCGAATCCTTAGCCAGCAGTTTAGCACAAGTGCACTGTTAATTATTTTTCATCTACATTCTGAATATAACCTAAGACAAAAAGAAGAGTTCTTTTGTGTAAAGCCATTGAGTGCCGATGGCAAAAGAAGAGGGGGAAAAAATCACAGGGGAATACATTTTTTAAAATTCTTCTTTTTTTTTTTATTATTTCTTGGCTAAGGCCCGGCCGGTTCTAAATGAACAGCAGAGAGCTTTTTCATGAAAAACATGCACAGTTCGCAACCATACTTGAGCTTTATTAAGCTGCTGTTCAATAGTTGGCTGATATTCAGACAATATTGCAACATTCCCAAATGAACTTCGCAGAAAGACATTTTCATTTGCTGACTCCCTCCTCATGCATATTAACAAATGGTATGCAAGGCCTCATTTAATTCACTGATTTTACATTCGGATCACTTTCTCCTTTACAGCTATTTTTACTGGGCTTCATTAATCTTTGTTGAATACAATGGCATACATCTTTAATGCGGCCGCTGTCAAGTTATATTTCGGTTAGAGCTGCAAACTGAATGACAGCAAGCAATATTAATAAATTTAACATAGACTGTATCAATTTTTAACAGAACGAATGTGAAAAGCCAAATTTATTATTTTTCATTTAAATTATTGGGTTTATCGCTAGTTAAATTGCAAAGATTTTTTTTTTTTTTAGCTCCAAACTTGTGACGTGCCGTACAAATAGATTAACATCTCATTAATAAGTAAATTAGGAAAATGCCTTTCAAGTTCAGACAAGTACATAAGTGTAATCTCCATATTAAAGGAACGGTCTTTGATAAACCACCAAGGAATTTAAGCAGCCAGCTATGTGACATGTTGCCAGAGACTGAACTCTCTCACATCCCCACCTTTAATTACAGTGGCTTATTGCTAAAGAGATAAGTGTCTGTCTGGTTAAGACGGTATAAATGAACAGCATGCGGGAACATCCCATCGTTTTCTATTTTATTTTTGTTTTTATTTTCTCGATTAGGTATGTAGTGCGCAAAATCGTAGGGTCGGCCTTCCATTGGAAAATGCATTGAATGGTTCCTTCGGTTGGCACCTTCTCATATGCCAGCTACATAACACTGCTGGGCAATGTATAAATAACACTGACATAAAATGTATAGAAAAACATTGACATCTAATGTATAAATAACACTGCCATACTATGTATAAATAACTGCTATAGGAGATATGACTAACTATATAAATATAAATATATATATATATATATATATATATATATATATATATATATATATATAAAACACTGCCATACTATGTAAAAAAAAAACATCGCTATATAATCTATAAATGAAACTGCCATACAACATATAGCTAACACTGCTATACAATGTATTCATAGCATTTTTATACAAGGTATAATTAACACTGCTGTAGAATGTATAGATAAAACTGCCATACAATATAGGATATACAGTATAAATAATACCACAACATTGTATAAATAACACCACTACATAATGTATAATTAATGCTGTCACACAATGTATAAATAACAATTCTCTACAATATATAAAAAACACTACCATACAGCGTATAAATCACACAGACATATCATGTATAAATAAGACTGCCACACTGTGTATATATGACAGTGCGCACAATTTATAAACAATTTATAAACAATAATAAGTTATATAATGTATAAATTGCACTATACAGTATGTAAAAAACACTGCCGAACACGTTATAAATAGTGCTGCTCCACAATATATGAATTACATTGCTGTACAATTTATAAATAATACATCTGTACAAAACATTAATGACACTGCTATAGAATATATATATTGCACTGTCATATGACGCATGAATAACGTGCTATACATTGTATAAATAACACTTCCATACAATGTATGTATAATATATAAATACAACTGCCATACAATGTGTAAATAACACTGCCAGAAAATGTATAAATAACACTTCCATACAATGTATGTATAATATGTAAATAACACTGCCATATAATGTATAAATAGCACTGTCATATTATGTATAAATAACGCTGTCATATTATGTATAAATAACACTGCCATAAAATATATAAATAACACTGCCATATAATGTATAAATAACACTGCCATATTATGTATAACTAACACTGCCATAAAATATATAAATAACACTGCCATATAATGTATAAATAACATAGCCATATTATGTATAAATAACACTGCCATATAATGTATAAATAACACTGCCATATTATGTATAAATAACACTGCCAGAAAATGTATAAATAACACTGCCATATTATGGATAACTAACACTGCCATATTATGTATAAATAACACTGCCATATTATGTATAAATAACACTGCCATATTATGTATAAATAACACTGCCATATAATGTATAAATAACACTGCCATATTATGTATAAATAACACTGCCAGAAAATGTATAAATAACACTGCCATACAATGTATACATAACACTGCCATATTATGTATAAGTGATATTGATATACAGTTTACAAATAACACTGCTATGCAGTGCTACCACTAGCATACTATGCAGATATAATATACCGCACAATATATGTAAATTAATGTAATAGCATTACTATACAATGTCTCTGATGCCAGGTTATTGATGAATTTACAGATCACACAACCGTAAAGTCACTCTTCCAATGGCATATATGCTATAGAGACAACTAACGCGGCTGCTATTGTGCCCTTGCAGAGACAGAAGACTCAGTCGTGTTGGACCAATCTCTTTTGCTATTGGGCTATAAAAACCTGTAAAGAACTCTCTTCCCCAAACTAAAGTCACTGCAATGGTAGCAAACAAATAAAAGAGGAACCAGGCCTAGGGTCATGGGAATGGGGTGGAAAGGCCAGTAATAGTAGTCTTTTTTATCTTCATTGGCCATATCAAGCAAAAAAAGGGCATCCAGCTTGAGGCTAGAGTTCCTTCTGAGGGTCGATCTCTCCATCTCTACAGAACATGCATACAGCCTCTACATTTTATTGTAATCTTTCTTGCTGCAGTAGGAACATGGTTATAATCAATACGGTGCATTATTTTATTTGTAAATCAAGTCATAAGAAATCATCTAAGTGCCAAGTGATTGGCGGCAAACTCAGGTCCAACTGGGAGAGTTTGATGTTGGATGTTTGGGGCCTTATTATATCAGGGGCCCTATTGGATAGGTGACAAAAGTTTGATCCCAAGAACAAAGGTCAAGTGAATCTCTCTTCTCTTCACTTTGGAGTCACTGCACCCATCCACAATGATGTCAGAGTCAATGGAGCATATTCATGGTTCATTTCAATGAGGCTGATGGAAATAGCCAAGTGCAAGCTCTCAGCTATCTGTAGCAGTCCCATTGAAAATGAATGGAGCGGCACCGAGCATGCATGACCACCACTCCATTCAGTCTCCTCCTCATCGAAGGGACAGCAGCAAGCTCACTGTGAGAAAGGGTGAGGTACATAGGCCCCCCTGTTTTCAGGATCTTTGAAGGTCTCAGCAGTGAGACCCTCACTGATTAAACTTGTATCACCTATTCTGTGGACAGGTGAAAAAGTTAATTCTGGTAAACCCCTTTAAGGTGTCGGAGGCTGGGCCCATCGAAGGAGCCGTTGGCAGTCTGATGCTCCACTCTGGCCCTGGATATAATAATCAGGCTTGAGACTGGAGGAAAGTAGAGACTTCTTTTGATTCCTGCGATGGGGTTAATTTTCTTGTATATACAACTCTGGCATCACTTCAGAAATACATATTTTTTCAAGGATTTATTCAAATAATGGAATGTGATTCCGGCCTATTGAAATAGTTTTGAAAAAATTTGTAAAATAATGGAAAATAATGAATAAACAATAATAAAAAAAATCCCCACAGAGATAATTTACTGAAAAATCTAAACCCACAGAGAACTTGACTATGTTTTTTTTCAAAGTTACGGTTGGCAGGAGACATGTTTTGTTGTAGCTTTTGCTATTATAGGAAATTACATGCAAAGCCAGAGTTCTGATCCTGAGTTAATTTATAATTGGAAAAAACTTATTAATTAGCTGTGTCATTCTAATTAAGTATTTAAGTGCTATGTATTGTATAGTCAGTGAGAAAATCTATTTTTTTCTCCATTAATTTATATTTAAATGACACAGAAGTAGCAATGCCTAATTTATTATATGCCAGTGTTCTGTTTCTACAGACACATTTAACGATTTATGTTGATTATAGTCTTTTCCTAAGTGATCATTTGTACGTTTTAACTTGAAGACTAACATCAACATTTCCGGAAACAACTGGGAATGAACACAGTTTAGAGCATGATTGTACTTAAAGCATCAATGTATCTATCTGCCTTACTATTTAGCAATCAATCTAATATGCCTATATTTGTTTGCTTTCTTTTTTTCTCTCTTTTTCTCTTTCTTTCTTTCCTTCTTTTTCTTTTTTTCCTTCTTTCTTTCGTTTTCTTTTCCTTTCTGTTTCTTTTTCTCTTTCTTTCTCTCTTTCTTTCTCTCTCTCTCTTTCTCTCTTTTCTCTTTCTCTTTCTCTCTCTTTCTCTCTCTCTCTTTCTCTCTTTTTATTTCTCTCTCTTTCTCTCTCTCTTTTTCTTGCTCTCTTTTTCTCGCTCTCTCTTTCTCTTTCTCTCTCTTTCTCTTTCTCTTTTTCTCTCTCTCTCTCTTTCTCTCTTTCACTCTCTTTCTCTCTCCCTTTTTTTCTCTCTCTTCATCATCTTACACAGTTCTTCACATAATAAATGAAGTAAAAGAAATAAATGAAAACAAATTAGCATATGAATCTAATAAATAGAAACACAAAGGGGGGTATTTATAAAGGCAGTCATGGCAGTACTAAGATTGACACCCCCTTGTCACAAAAACATACCAGTCAAGGTAAAAGGGGGGGGTGTTTTGGAGGTGTCATTAGGGGCATGACTTATCACAACTTATGTTTTTACTTCCGTTATTCTAGTGGTTGCAACTAGTAATTCTACCCCTCTCAGTGGCCCCAGTATTTATAGTGACCCATTGGTGGCTCCAATAGAAATAGTATCCCTCGGTAGTGGCCCTAATAATAATAATGTCCCTCTTATTGGCTCCAGTAATAATAAGCCCCCTGTTTGTGCCCTCTCCACCCTGAATTCCGTCCGGGCACACCATCAAATATTTATTTGACTCTCTAGCTTCTGTCCAGCTACCCTTGCTGTAATCATAGACTGTTACATCTGACCTCTCCCCCCAGCATCTGTGATGCATACAGGACTTGCAGGAACTCAGATGCTGGTCAGAGGGCTCAGGGGTCAGAGTCTCTGATTACGTAAGTAGAGGCCAGACTGGAGAGAAAATGAAATACTTGATGGGGTCAGGTTGCTGCTGGGCTGAAGGAGTTGTCAGCTGACAATTATTTTTTAAAGGCCATTAATATGGCCAGTAAAAAACAAATAGCAGCCTGACCTATGGACATAAGTCAGTCAGCCAGTTAGTTACTGGCTGGGTGGCAGTACAGATGTAGCAATTGTTAGTACAAGTAGCACATCATGATAACTCGATTTACAGCATTGTAGTATGTTGCAGTTGAATCATAAATGTCAAGTTAACAGTTGCTGCATCTGTACAGTAGCATAAAAAAATCACAACTTGTATCTTGTAAAGAAGTTGCAACTTTTTGGACTTCTTCTGTCACCCTCGCAACTTTTTAAAAAGTAGGCAGGGATTCGCAGAAGAGGTGGGCCACCAAATCTACTATTATTTACACAAAAAATTTGTTAAAATCGCAGTGCAAATCTACGAAAGGATAGATTTGACTCTCTGGAGCATGGATGGCCGGAGATGCAACAAATTTATTAAGAGGTGTGTGCCGCTTAATGAATTTGTCACATCTTACTCTAGCGGCACTGAGCTGACTGATATATGAAATGAATGTATCTCAGAGCACACTACATATGGTAAAGAGTTCATATGAGCTGACATTCTATAAAAAGGAATGGTAGATGCAAATGTAACAAGCGCCAACTGGATTTCTCTTGCGCTAAGCAAAAATTGGAGGTGCGCCATGATCTGCACACCATGTGTAGTGTGACCATTCCCTTTGTAATCGCCAGCGCGCTATGCAGATAGCTTGGACATGTACGCTAACACCATAGCTTGCCCGTGTGATACTAGCACTAATTACTACAACTGTATAAGAGGTGTATTATAGTATTGGGATAACATTTCAAGAAGATTCTAGCCCAAGTTGTAAGATTGTTTGGAAGAGGTTAAACATCTCCTGTCAGTCGTTACAGACTATGAACAAACCGAAAGTCGTTTGATCCTGCAGTCATACCAGTAGTACCTCACATCACCTTCTTGCTAATTTAAAGAAACACTCCAGGCAAAACACATTTTTCCAACCCTGTACCCTTCACTTGTTTGCATGTCATACTCTGGATGTTTCCTTTGTATACTGCAGTCACTTCCATGCAGTGCAGCCTCCTGTCTGATACTTATCATGCACCATTTCTCCCTTTCTCTATGCTGAGTTAGCAATCCCATAATGCATCAGCACAACATCACCTGAGCAGTTAGAGGCAGTACCATCTTTGCCTGCTGGGAGGACACTGATTATCATTAGCCTCTACATTTATGTACATTTCTCCCTGCTTCCTTTTTCTTCACTACTCCGTGCTATCAATCTGATGATGCATTGGGACAGCATCACATGACCAGCTAGAGCCTGTACTGTCTCTGCCTGTTGGGAGGACAGGGTAAATATAATTAACCTGTATATTTACCTAAGAAAAGCTAAAAACCATGAGTACACAGTCATGAAGGATGAATGGCTATCTTCTTCATTATTACTGCGTGACAAGAGATTCTGGTCATTAGCAGTAACTGTGATTGGAGCCCCATGCCCCATTCCCCCGTAAACAGTTTGTTTGGTACAGTCCATGTAATTTCATCACACAGGAAGTTCTGGTGACTGAGCTCTGGTGCAAGTAATTCACAGGGGGTCATAAGATCACATGACCCAAACGAAGAAAAATTTTCAGATAGAAAGGAATAACTAATCAAGCCGACATATACATACTGAGGAACTAGTTACATAATGAATGAAAAAATTCTCCAGAGTGCCTCTTTAACTCATTTATATTAGAGAGGGACCATTTACACCATGGTTACGTTTAGGTCCCCTGATTCAGATAGAACTCTGAGATGGAACCATAGACTTTTTTTACTCAAACAGATACCAATAAATTCTGACTTCTGACTAGGTTCCCATTTGTTTCCAGCAGTTGTGCCTGACAATAACATAGCTGACTACACTATATTGTCCAGAGACCTAGTCAAATGGAGACGTTATTGGTCTAAACTTGGCTAAATAAAGTTTATGGTACCATCCCACGACTTCATCTGAATCCTGTTTTTGGGGATTCAGATAGAACCTGGGACATAGACATACATGTGGTGTGTTTGCATCCTTGGGGCTAGTGCAGATGAGCGTGGACATAAATACGCTCATGATAGCGTGTTGTAATAGTACTGTGAAGGGAGCGCTATTGTGGTCTATCACGCACGGATCTGCGCATTCTACTGCACTTTTTTATGCTGTCGGGTCTGTTACCATCAGCCATGTTTGAACCAGCCCAATTAGTCCCTGGTGTTATTGAATAACCCCCTGAAATCGTCCAGTTCAGTGTGCAATTTTGTGCAGATGGGGTGTGCACCGCCATGGACTACTATGGTGTCTTGGGTGCGCAAATGCACACAAAAATAGAGCATGTCACGTATATTTTTGTGTGCATGAAAATTGACCAAAACGCAGAATGTCTGGGAACCCATTGAAATCAAGGGGTTCTGTTCTCTGCGATTTGCATGTGCAAAAACACGCACAAAATGACCGTCTGCAGAAGCCCTTAGGTCACTCTCACACATGCGCTTTTTGAACGCTCTAGTAATCGCAGTAAAATGTTTTCAATGGGGTCTCGCAGACAAGCGCTTGAACACGCTGTTTTCTAATGCCTCGATTCTCGAACACTGTCTGTTCCATTTTACTACATTTTCGCGCTTTTTAACGCACCTCATCACCTATCACAATGATGGGGTGCGTTAAAAACTGTGGCCGGATGCAGTATCCTGCATCCAAAAACGGCGGTAAAGTCACAGCAAAATGCAGCGATCGAAATTGCAACCTTTTGCCGACATTATGTGTGAGAGTTGCTTTAGTGGTAGGGTTCCATCTGCAGTATAACTGCAGAACCAGACTACACAGGGTTTGTTTGTAGTCTGTAACCATGGAGAAACATAAGTCTGCATAGGAGCTGTATATACAAAATTGTAGTAAATTTTCAATCAAGACTATTAGCAATGTAGCGCCATTTTTCGTTTTAGGTAGAGATGAGCGAGTATACTCGCTAAAGGCAATTGCTCGAGCGAGCATTGCCTTTAGCGAGTATCTCTCCGCTCGAGACTGAAGGGGGAGTGGTGAGTTGCGGCTGTCAGCAGGGGGGAGCGGGGGGGGGGGGGGGGAGAGAGGGAGAGAGAGATCTCTCCTCCATTCCGCCCCGCTCTCCCCCGCAGCTCCCCGCCTGCCGCCGGCACCCGAACCTTCAGTCTCGAGCGGGCAGGTACTCGCTAAAGGCAATGCTCGCTCGAGCAATTGCCTTTAGCGAGTATACTCGCTCATCTCTAGTTTTAGGCAAAACAACTTGGGTTGCAACGTTGTGAATACCCAGGGGTTTAGCTATAAGCAGAGTATAAATGGCAGTTGCACCCAAGAACTTGTGTCTAAGCGGGCCCATAGACCCTTCTGCTCTATAAAGAGTAACCAGTATTGTAAATAGTACATGGTAGGAGGGGGAACCACATTGTAGATCTGGCGGTGGGGAACAGGAGCTTCAAGTTACACCCCTGATATCCTCAAACACAGAGGTTCACACATCCTGACTTGGCACCTAGAATCAAAGTTGAGTTGCACTCCATGCATATTTCATATGTGTATAGTGACTTCTGATGTAACCATTTATTAATCAGGGAGTTCTAGCTTAATCACAAAGACAATTCACTATGAAATCATTAATATTCTAAATAATAATGGCTCTTTGTTTTACTGTCCCTGACTTCAACAATCCATAAATGATGAGACACCACTAGTCTGGGTGTTAATGATGGGCAGAACTCAGGGTTGCCAACCTAGTTGTTTTTTTGTACTGGGTAACTTATACAAAAATCACGGACATGTTGAACAACCATAATGAATGATAATGATTATAAGTAATCTGTGTCCATTTTTTATGGACAACGGAAAAAGCGCTCTATTTTTATGAACTGTTAAGACATTTAAGGACAGTTGGCAACCTTGACAGAAGCGCATAATGGAAAAATGTCAATACATCTCAGAAACACATTCATCCTACTACTTTCAATGGGAAATGTAAAAAGTGTTTGTAAGATGAAGGTAGAGATGTTGGGCGGCAGTAACATGAATGGTGGAATGGTGCGGCAGTAACATGAATGGTGGAATGGTGCGGCAGTAAGCAGGCAGAGGCCATTCGGTGAAGCCATGCAAAAACTTTACTGCTCATGCTATTTTATATGCTTAATTCTATAACACTTCAAAGCATTGCAAACACACCCAGTTTTGAACAACTGAGCCGACCACTCACTATAGTAAGCAGACTCTTTAACATCGGGCTTGCCACCCAAAAGGAAGCATTCTTGATCTCACATTCTTAGGCCGACCACCCCCGTTCCTTATTTCCCGTCTTTCATTCAACTATGCACTCTTGACTCCAGCTACCAAGACCTGATTTGCTGTCCCACCCACAGGGCCTTTTCCTTGGACAGCCTCCTCACTAATGGATCTTGGCGGCAAGGAGAGACCACCTCCAAAATATTCCTACATGGATCAAGAGACAGCTAACCTCACCTCTACAGGCAACAATGGGTGTCTTTGTCCCTAGAGCTTCAGTGGGTTTCCAGTGGTGCTCACCAAACTCTTAAGGCCCATTTACACGCAACGATTATCATTCAAAATTTGTTCAAACTATGGCGCATGAGCGATAATCATTGTGTGTAAATGCTACCATCGTTCACTTTTTCGCTGAACGTTGATTTTAAGGTGAGCTTAAAATCCATCCTTCAGCCAGAGAGTAGATAACAGGGACCACAGGCTGTGTTCTGCAGAGGAGCAACTGATTACATTGTATTCAGCTCACAGCTGGTGTGAGAACAAAGGAGCTGATTGCAGAGCTTAGACCACCTGCTGTGTTCTGCAAGCAGCTCCAGAAGGCTCATTTACATGCAAATGAAGCTAATAAAGTGCTAATGGGCATTAGTGTCCATTAGTACCTTATGCAAAATGATGGCTAGGACTGTCAATCTTTAATCGTTTGAAAGATTGTTTTTGCATGTAATGAGCCTTTACCCTTGATTCTATGACCCAGTCATCTGAACTTAAGTCACTGAAAGGAGGTGAGGCTTGCCTTTGCTGATAAGAATGCCCATTGGAGAAGCTAATGCTGCTCTTTACTTCAGCTTCTCCACCATCTTCTATGTCTTCCTATAAACTGCATTTATTTCTTGTCCCCAGGATAGGTGATAAAAGTATGATTGCAGGGGAACCAACAGCTAGGACTTCCGGCAAACATGACAGCGACGGTATCGGAGTCCTCTGTGAAAAATGGAGGAGTAGCGCGCATGCGTGACTACCGCTACATTCACTGTTTGTGGAGGTAGATGAGCTTAGCACTTGACTGTTATTGCACTTGGAGCATGCTTGGAGTGCAGAACATATGCTCTTACTGTTCATCATTACTGTAGCGCACTCCATGGAGCATACTCGAAGAGCACCGGCTGTGCTCCATCTCAAAGCAGGGTTATCGTTTACCCCGATAAAACGTCAGCCGAAAATCGCGGCCATCTGAAGCATTAGATAGATTCCAATGCATTCATTCAGATGGCTGCTTTTTAGACGTGTCAAAACATCATGAGTGCAATAATAGGACATTGGGGCCGAATACGCCGCCCCATGTTTTGACACTGCCGAAAAAGATAGGTCTTTCCCTACCTTTTGGCTGCAATCAGCTGGCAGCTCCCATTAGAAGTATTTAGGCCGGCCATTAGAAATATTTAGGCTGGCCAAAGGAATTCCGGGCTGAGTCGTCTATACGCCACACCCAGGTGTGTGAATGGGCGAAAAAAAGCGAGATTCAGCCACGACTGGGTCGTGGCTTCCCCCTGCGCTTTTCGGACGCGATATGGTCGGCTGAGAAACACGTCACCCATATGAAAAAGGCCTAAAGCCAGTTCTCAGTGTGATGATTATTTAGAAGCATGTATTAGTTAACCCCCTAAGCATAAGATGATTTTTTGTGATCCCTCAAAAGCCATAATTTGTTTTATTTTTCCATCAACATCGCCGTATGAGGTCTTGTTCATTTTTATTGGTACCATTTTGGGATACATATGACTTCTTCACACTTCTGGTCACATGATTTGTGGTCTGCCTGCTGCCCAGGCTGTTCATCATTGCATCTGCTGAAGCATAAGAATTCTGCACTTCAGCAGGTCACATGATTCATTTTATGATGTCACAGGTTACTCTGGGAGTAATCGAAGAGTGTAATGATGAATACACCTTCTGTCGGTTTCATAGAAATGAATGGAGTGATGGACGGTCGGTCATGTTTGTGCACAATTTCTACATTCACGCAAGGAACCACTGTTCTTATGATCGCTGTAGGTTCTGGTTGTTGGAAACTCCATCGATTATACATCTTAAAGAAATGCTGTCATGTACACGAATCCTAATTGTCTTATTTCAGGTACCATAAGTTATTAGTATAAAAATTCAGAATTATAGGACTCGTAGTCAGTGGAGTGAAAATAGAGGAAAAAATTACTTCTGTCATATAAGTCAGTACAAATTTATAGTAGAGAATAAATGACAACTGTCAAGTAGTAGAAACGTACAGAGATAAAGAGAAGAGAAGCCATTGACAGATGAATGTTAAATCGCTTAACTCTATGCAATAAATCTGGACTGAAAAAGTTTCTCCATTATGTGTATATTTTTGTTTTACTGTAGTTACATCTTAGTTATCTGAAATGGGTGTTACGTCTCATTGGTGCACTAAAGCGCTGCTCCTCTGAACGGACGCAAGCGAGTCCATTTAAAACCCGCAAACACACTTATATAGTATTTGCACTACAAATTACACCTCTCCAGGCAAGATGGAAGAACCCCTGTCTCTTACTAACCAGGGAAAGTGGGGAACCCCTGCCTAAAAGCAGGGTGATCGTCCCGATAAGGTCGGCCCAACTGTCTTCATCTGGGATCTAGCTATCCCCGATCAGGAACCTGGAGAAGTGCACAAAACACCCTGGACACAACTCTGTTCACACACATTGAACACTGAGCAGGAGTGCACATAAAGCACATGTCTGACCACTTGCACAGACATAACATTCGTCGCTGTGCACACCAACATACAGAGTAACACAAACCACATAGAACAGGATTGCATATAGAGCACATGTCTGGCCACTTGTACAGACATACCACACACATCACTGTTCACACCAACATACCAGGTTGTGCATACAACATATAATGGGAACCCCAACGCTCACATGCATAAAGATGGTAAACCATAGTAATTCCAAGTGTCCTCACACCAGGAATATAGAGAGTCAGCCACCGTGCTGACATAGGGAACAGTGTCAGGCATCATCCATCTGAAACACACACACAAGACATCAGACGTCTGGAGGTCGCACTTGTCAAAGGGAAGGGAAGAGGGGGTCTGCATATGATACAGACAAGGACTATAGGTGTCCAGACCATATTCAGGGAAGAAGAGAGACACTTCAGACAAGCATACACCCATGAGCTCTGAGTGGGGTTAACAGTGATACATAAAATGACCAGCATCAACTACTAAGAGATGCTGGTTTTTATATGCAGCAGACAAGAGGGGGTTGGCTGGTAGAGAATATCACACCCAGCCAGCTCAATTAACCCCTTACCTGTGAAGGTGTGCACAATGAAACCGGCAGAACCACAGGTCCTAGATTTACAACCTTAAAGGGGTTCTGACATGAATAATGTTTTTATGCTTTAGCAGCCATTGTTCCATGGTCTGCCTAATGGACACAGGGAACCCACGGTTTAATGGCTGCTAAAACAAAAAACATAATACTTACCTTTTCTTCTGTTGTTGTTGTCAGCAGGGGGGTCATCTCCCAGCAGGCGCTGCTCTTCCTCTTCTTCCTCCACGAGCAGCGCTGCTCCGGGATCGCGCACATGTGCAGTGGAGAGGTGCCCTCTGACAGGAGTCAGGACGGACCGCGTCTCCACTGCGCACGCGCAGAATCTCGGAGTTCAGCGAGGACGGACAGGCCGCCCACAGCAAGCACTGCTTGTGACGTGCTTGCTGTGGGCGGCCCGTCCGTTCACCTCGGAAGTGGCTGACGGATGGAGCAGAACAGGAAGCGGTCATTTTGACTGCTCCTGTTCTGCTTCTACAAGCCACAGAAAAAGATGTCGGCTGGAGGGGACATGCCTGGCGATCGGTCCTGGCCAGGCAAGGTGAGTAAAATTTTTTTTTTTTTTATGTCAGAACCCCTTTAACAGTAGGTATCTGTATGCCTTAAAAATGGTGAGTTTCCAGATTAGCTTGATAACATTGGGTCTACAAGAGAAAACCATTCAGTGGGCTCCTTCCATCCCTTTGACTGGATATTTTAAGTAAAAATGATCTGCAAGTGTTCTCCTCTATGACAACTCAAGGATCCAGATACAGCTTAATATAGTGTCAGAAACTAAACCTACTGGTTCATTGCAAGCCAATTCCAATGAACTTCCTTAGACATTATTAGATATGGAGGATTGACAACATCCTTCAGGTAATTGTTAAGTAGAGGGTACTCAACCACAAAACTTTTGGAGTGCAGCCCGATATATCTTGAAGTCTGACCAGTATGGACAGGTTAGTGTCTGCTACAGGACCATGAGAAACAACATCTGACTTCTTCCCTACTCCTTAAAAGAAAAAAACAATTATACAGAATTTAACAATGTCTTGTAGGGCCAGTATAATTGGTATACAGTTACTTTGGGACCAGGGAACAAGCACACATTCATATCCATGGTTCTACATAGGGCTATGAGGTCAGTCTGACAGCAGTCTCTGAGAGTTTAGAGAAAATCAATCAAAAATACCTAAAAAATATTTGAAACAAAAATGCACATTAAGAAGTTTGTGTTGTTAGGTTCAGGCTGCCTGAATCACGGACAGCATGAATCCAGGACAGGTTTGCTCATTACCCCATGTATGTTTTATTCTAAATACTGCAGCATTGCAGAAGAAACACTCAGAAGGGAGTTACGAGTCATGTAGGTGGGCCCCACTGGCCTTTCCCACCCCCATCCCGCACATCATGCAGGGTGACAGTTCTCTCCCTGTCACGTCTGCTTCATGCATGCAATAACCAAAATATTAACTCTCTGGCAATGTTCGCACCACACTACCAGGAAACCCCCTGAAGTTCCAGGGAAAAATAAAGGAGGGAAACTTTCCCTAAGGGGAACTAGAAGGTGACAACCCCTGCCTACTAGTGGATGGCCCACCCTGATAAGGACGCATCCACCCTCATGCCTGTGCCACTCACTAACCCTGATAAATGACAAAGGAAAAACCACCATAAGAGTAAACCAAAACCGCAAAGAATGAATCTCAGTCATAAATATCAGAACTTATCTGAAGAGCTGCTGAAAGAACCCCAGAAACCAGATCCAGAGAGGTCCTCACTCTACAGCAGAATAAGACTGCGCTGATATTGACCAGCACAGAACCCATGCCAAGAGGGAACTAAAAACCCTCCCTAGTTGCCCTCAGGTGTGCCCCGACAGTTGACACACCCATCAGAGTCAAAGAAGACCAAATGCACAGTCAAGCTCAAACTGACGCAATACTCCCCTTTTGTGTATAGGAAGAGTCTTTGTACAACGGGTGGAGAGGCCAGCATGGCCCACCTCCATAACTTAGAGTTCCATTCCTGAGTCAAACTTCAAAGCAAGTTTATTCCGAAAAAACAGAGTGTTTCAAAATGAAATATACATGGGGGCACTGTGCATGTCTGTCCAATGTTCGTGCTGCCCATGGTTCAGAAAGCTTGAACCTGGTGACAGAATCCCTTTAAATGTGGACTCTGTTCACAAATCCTAAAGGATCTTGATGGGCCCTATTGACTTATGGGTAGGTCAAGTTTCCTTGATTTTACTGGGCTGAATAGTACGGCAGACTTGGTGATTCTGCTGGTCATTGGCAACAAACTTGTGACAAAACAATGCTGGTATCAAAAGAGCTTTGGAGCTAAGCAGGCGAAATCTGCGTCAGAAAAATCCAACGTGGTTTTCAATGGAAATCTGTGTCAGAAATCTGGTGTTTAATTCTAGATTTTTCTCTACGTGGATTTCCTATTTTCTCACATGGATTTTCAATAGATACCACGCATATTTTTGATTTTATGCAGAATCCACATCAAATAAGCAACATATCACTTTTTCCACATCATGAATTACAAAATATGTGCTAGAAACATCTGCCATGTATGAACAATGGGTTGCAGACTTCATGTGGCTTTTGGCGTCTGCTTTGAAAACTGCGTGAAAATACTATGAAGTCCTAATATGGTAGTTAGGGCTCCTGCACACTTGCGTTTTTCTTGCGCGTTTTTTTCACGCAGTATCACTGCGTTTTTTTTAATGCGGTTGTCAATGGAACTTTCTAATGTTAAAAACGCATCACAAGTTGGTGTTTTGCAATTTTTGCGCAATGCGTTTTTAACATTAGAAAAGCCCATTGACAATCGCGTGAAAAAAACGTAGTGATATCGTGTGGAAAAAAAACATGCAAAGATAATGCAAGTGTGCAGGAGCCCTTAATCTAGTCAGGGTCTGCTTAATGCTGCATGGTGCACTATGCAGAATCTTCTGTTGTCAACCCCCAAATGACGTACAGCCATACAGCGTACATATAACAATACTATACAGCAGAGGCGTAACTTGAAGCTCCCGGGCCCCAATGCAAACTTGTAACAGGGCCCCCAATTATAATGGTTTATTCATAGTACTGGGCTCCCTATATGGAGAAGAGAGGCCTTATGGGCCACCTAAGGCTCCTGGGCCCGGGTGCGACCGCATCCCCTGCACCCTCTATAGTTACGCCCCTGCTATACTGTACATTGTATAGAGTATAGTAACCAAACAGTGCAATATGTAAACCCAATACAGAGCATCATCAGATAGCTGTCTAGATAAATGCCATACAGTGATGTCTACAAGTATATACTATAAAGTAAAGCACCATATAGTGCTTAAATAGCAGTATCCCACAATGCCTATATAACGATCACCAAACAGTGCTCAAATAGTACCAATATACAGTGACTAAATCACAGCTCCATACATAGAATAATGTAATAACAGTTATATAAAACCTGCTATATGATTTATTCTCTCATTTGTGATTTGTCACAAGCATTGGGTACCCCCTTTCGTTACCACCGTGCAATCAATACCCATTAGCAGTAGTACTGTGTACAATGGATCGACACCGTAATCCATAGACCTCGTTAGCAGTCGTTGTTCTGGATAGAGCTGGCATGGGTATAGTTCAGGACTGTGCATGCACATTGATGATAACCCAACCATAGCTTCTACACGTCTGGCCAGGCAATGAAATATATGGTATGTCACAAGTGACATAGCGCACATTTTCCTGTCTGGAAGTACTATGCACTACATTTATGCAATGGTAGAGGAATCAATGAAATGTCTTTGGGGGTTTATGTGATTAAGTGTCAGATCTTCGTCTGGGTGGAATATTGGGAATTAAGATGCAACTAGAGTCGTTGGGTAATTGGTTAAAGTTCTGCAACAGGGCTTTCTCACCAAAATAAGTTATTCTGTATCCACAGGATAGGGATAACTTACTGATTGGTGGGATCCAACTGCTGGGTCCCTCGCCGATCCGGAGAAGGGTTATCCACAGCGTGCCTGAATGAACGAAGTAGCAGGTGCACACTCCATTAACTGCAATGGGAAGGCCATAGATAACTGAGTGCTTGGTGGGACAACTGCTTTAAGGCTGGCCTTGGGTCTAGTAGCAAACAATATTTTGGACTGTGCTAAATGGGAGTGCACAGACGAACCATGCAACGATGGGAAAGCTGTGAACTCCATACCGATAATGGTTGGTAATTGAACTTTTGGCCCCACAGGGCATGCAGAGTTTTTTTTTCCTTTTTTTTGTTTTACCGACTTATCATTTCCCCGTGGTTTTCAGCCATATGATGTAGTAGCATCTGCTCCCAAGCTGTTCTCTGATTTTTGCTTTCATCCCTAAGACATATATTTTGTCACTGAACATTGCCTTCTTATAAAGCATGCATATAAATCCCACTGTGTCACGTAATCAAACGAAACTCGCTTTACAACTTATTCCGAAGCCATGAGAGACAACCCAACTCTACCTCCAGAATACCCTTTTTGAACCATAATTCTTTTAAAGCCACAACTTGAGAATTTCTGACGGAACGCATGAAAAAAAAACAACAAAAAAAAAAGATCAGGGCCTATAAGATAATGTAAAACCCTCCATCAGATGATGACTTTTGGTTACGGCTTAGAAAAAAACCCTGACATTATAGCGCGAGACGATTGACAATGTACACTACACATAGAGGACATTCCCAATATCAAATTTTACTAGGTCCATTTCAAAAGGATGTTTCTTTCTTGCAGCCGTTAAGATCTTTCTACATATGCAGACAATACACTGCTAACTAATTAATTGCAGTCTAGAGCTTTAAGACGTAATATTTCTTGTCAGCTTTTAAATAATAGACAGAAAAAGGAAATACAATGTCATGTTTCTTCTAAGAAGCTTCCTTTGGTAATTTGCTAACTTTAATTCACAACCAGGCTGTACGAGAAGAGGAGCCGTATATTCTACTTCCACAAGCTGGTTCTTTTTTCATAGGCAAGAAAACATAAAAAGTCTACCCAAGGTCATTTAGGTTGAAGGACATACAGCACTCAGCCATCTGTGAGACATCTGCCCGTTCAGAATATTAGAACATTATGAGAAGTACTGGTGTAACTTAATAGATTCAATCCTGCATGCCTCTGATACTCCTTTTTGTCTCTTAAGGCCAATGCAGAGGTCATATATGCAGATTCTTTATCCAATGACCATAGAAATGATTACATGGAAATGCAAACTTAATTTTATGGCACCTAGATGTATTCCGATTCTGCATCTTAAGGTGGCAAGGTCAGACACGAAAACAAGCCTCTTTATTTATATAGTATAGCGGAAATGTCCATATATCAAGGGGTGGATGTAGTATATGTGCAACCAGTAGATTAGGGGGCCAATTGCCACCATAAAAACAGCTTCCTATTGTCTCGCATTTTGCATCTAAGTTAATTAACTTCATAGCTCACAATTAATGGTGGATTGTTCGAGAAACATAAGCATGGTGCTCTATGCTGAGCTATTTGAGGGCAAGGAGCCCGTAGGCTGTTGGGGCACGGGAACCCTCTGCAGTGTGTGCCCGCCCAGGCGTTGTATTACCAAATAATAAAGGGACTGTCTGCTTTAGTTAAAGGGGTTGTCTGGTTACCAGATAATATTTCCCGCCATAGTGCCCACTGTACTAAAATAACTAAAGCAGCTGAGCTTACCTGTCCTCTGCCTAGTATCATGGTGCCGAGGATGTGGGCACTTATCCCAGGAGAACGAATAGTGACATGGTACACAGTATGTAAGGTCGAAAAAAGACACATGTCCATCCAGTTCAGCCCCCCTTACTCCCCAATGTTTATCCAAAGGAAGGGGGAAAAAAAAACAATTAGGTGGAAGCCAATTTTTACAATCTACGGAAAAAAATTCCTTCCGGACTCCAATCTGGTGATCAGAATAATCTCTGGATCAACGACCCTTCTGAAGTTATTAGTGATTATAACATATAATATCATACTGTTTAAGATAGGTGTCCAGGGCATGGCCTAGCCATCAACAAAAGCAGACATGCTCTGCTGCTGAGCCCCAAAATCCACAACAATCCAACCCTGTGGTAAACAAAAAACCCACCAATACACTCCTAGCTGCTTCTCCCTACTTGGGAGGAATGGAAAGAAGAGTCCAATGGCTTGCTACACAGCGGCTGGAGCTTGCAGTCCCAAGAGGCCTTGGCCTCGATTAGTGCGATCGCCCAGATAGGCCCCTGCCACAACAGCAAGAAGATATTCAGGTGGCCTACTACTCACCATCTTTGGCATCACTGCCTTCCCCAACCTGGGAGAAGTAGAAGAAAAGAGGCCCCTGCTGAAACCCACAGCCTAGTGAGGCCTACAGAGCCGCAGCTTAGAGTAGAGAGGAGGCCCAAGCGGTGATCCCCTGACACCCCTTCCCTGCTAACTACATTAAACAGGAGGGACTTACCAAGCCAGTGGAGAAGGAATCTCGTGGTGGGACCCCCCCAGTCAACCTGGTACTGTCTTTGGCATAGCTATGGATGCAGGTCCTCTTAAGCCCGAAGCCTTAGCTGCAAATGTCTTCAGGGTGCATCTTCTCTCCCGACGGAGCTTCTCTGGGACCTAGGCAGGGTTAGAGAAGCTCCAGCTGGTTACTGCTGCAGTGGTCGCTGTAAGGGTAAGTCCCCATAATCAATCTCAGAAGGTGGAATCCCACGGAGTCAGTGACATCATTATCATAGCAAACACACAGGGGCTGCAGCACTGGATCGCCATGGCAGAGGATAGGTAAGTACAGCTACTTTTGTTATTTCGGCGCAGTGGGTGCTACAGGAGTAATGTCTGGTAATTGGACAACTGCTTTAAAGGGGCTATCCCACGATTGATTTTTAACACTTATCCACATTCATTGAATGGCTATGATTGGTCCATCGAGCGCTGGCTCTGATTGGCTGCGTGTTGCGACCAGGAAGAGATGCCTGAAGACAAGTGCCAGGAACCGGGGAGAAGACGTGGCCGAACTGACAGGGCTTCATAGGTGATGCATTTTTTTCTGCAGCTAGGGCTTATTTTAGGGCTTTTACAGTAGGATTTCCTACTGTAAAAGGTGCATCGCACCACACAAAAAACACGTTTTCGTGCGATGTGATGCAACAGAGAGGAAGGCTCCAAAGGGAAACATAGGCTGCAAAACATCGCAAGCCACGGGCATCTCTCGCAACCTGCGATTTTTTTTTGTCTCGCAATGTCGCATGCTACAAAACAACGCTAATGGGAAGGAACCCATAGAAAAGCTTGGGCTTCACATACATGCGATTTGCAGCACTGTTGCATCGCGAAAAATTGCACGATTTTCTCGCCCATGTGAAACAGGCCTAAAGGTGTACAATTTTAAGAAATTTCATGAACTTTCCATCTCATGAAGTGGTGAATAAATAACATTCACAAAATGACATTAGTAAGGAAATCTATTTACTAAGGGACATTTAAATCAATCTCAGTCTCAGAGTGGTTCCAACAGAGTTCGGGTACTACATAGTTAGGGAAATCAGAAAACGTCTAGGCAGACAGGCTCCATAGTGTGATCTGTTGACACGTCAAGACACAATTTTTGGGTAGATTTCTCCTTTTAAAGGGGTATTCCTATCTCAGCTTCTCATATTTGAGATCATCAAACCCTTGTTTATATGCTGTCTAACTGGCTGGAAATTATGTAATAGCCGACGTGGCTGTTTTGTGTATGAGGTTAACCCTATTGATTGATGACTTTCCATGGTTGTGTGTTTGAAGACCTTTGACTCTGCTCTGATGCATTAAATAGGACTTTTGGCTCCAGCCCTGGATTACATTACTGCATAAACACTGCACCCATATAGGTAACAGAGAGCAGGGCTAGGCCCCACCTACCTTCCAGAATCATCAGGAACACTCCCAGGCTCCTGCTATAGAAGTAAAGTAGAGAGAGCAGCAGCCATGATAGAAGAGAATCAGCAGCAGTAGGTCTTAAAGTTGCAGAGGCCTTCTTTATGGCAGTGCAGCAGGCAATTTCACCCATGCTGGGGAGCTGCCAGGAGAGACCAGACCAGTGAGCCCTGATGTCTCAGAGGCAGAAGAAGATGATGCCTGCAGACTGACAAGCCCTGATGACCTTGGGCTGAAGTGGATGACAAACTGTGTAAAATTTATGGCATGGGTGGAGTATGGATTGGGAGTGTATCTCCCCGACGGACTGTTATACACTAGCGTAAAGAGTTGAATATGGCGCCAGTTAATTTAATGGCAGTTTAATTGCTACACTATGTGTTCTGAATGTACTGAGTTTGACGCTATGAAAAATGTTGATGTAATGGCGTAGCAAGGCATGGGTTAATGTAGAGCAGCATGTAATATTCAGATGTGACGTGAAGTGAAGCTGCAAGTTGTTAATGTGGGAAAGAAACCTTTGAAGAAATTACATCTACAACATGTTAGTGTTCTGTGTGAAAGGGCACAGTGGACATCACCCAAAGCTAACTGGCTGGCCTGGGCTTCGAGGTGCTGGATCATCCTTCTTATTCACATGATTCGGCAGCACCCTCAAACTATCAACTCTTTTCTAATTTGAGAAACACCTCAAGTGAACCAAAGCTGCCTCCATTGCTGATACAACTGTAGCAGCTAACGCTTGGTTTGCTGCCCAACTAAAGGAATTATATCTGGATGTGTCAAAGATCTTGCAACACTGCAGTCAGAAGAGCATTGATATCCGAGTGGAGTATGTAGAATAATTGTCAAATGTTATTCTTCTATGTCACTTTTTTGTGGACAACATAGTAACATAGTATGTAAGGCTGAAAAAAGACATATGTACATCCAGTTCAACGTATTAGCCCCTAATGTTGATCCAGAAGTAGAAGCCAATTTTCCTAATTTAAGGGGAAAAAGCTGGAAATCTGAATAATCCCTGGATTAACAACCCTTCTGAAGTTATTAGTGAGTATAGCATATTATATTACTACACTCAAGAAAGACGTCAAGGTCCCTCTTGTACTCTTTTATCGAATTTGCCATCACCACGTCCTCAGGCAGAGAGTTCCACAGTCTCACTGTCCTTACAGTAAAGAACCCCCTTCTATGTTGGTGTAAAACTCTTCTTTTCTTTAGACACAGAGGGCGCCCCCTTGTTACAGTCACAGTCCTGGGTATAAATAGATAGTAGCGTAGTATGTTAGGCTGAATGAAGACAATGTCCATCTAGTTCAGCCTGTTTTAATCTCCCCCTTGTTGGTCCAGAGGAAAGCAAAAAAAACAGGGTGCCAATTAGCTCCTATGGAGGAAAAAGATTCCTTCCTGACTCCATAATGTCAGCCAGAGTAATCCCTAGAACAACATTTGAGATCAACAACCTGCTGGTCACCTAATGTCTATATCCTGTAATATCATAGCGTTCTAGAAAGAGATCTAGTTCCCTCTTAAACTCCTCTATGGATTTTGCCATCACCACGTCCTCCGGCGGAGAGTTCCACAGTCTCACTGCTCTTACAGTAAAGAACCCCCTTCTGTGTTGGTGATGAAACCTGCTTCCCTCTGGACGTAGCGGATGCCCTCTTGTTATCGTCGCAGTCCTGGGTATAAACAGATCATGGGAGAGATCCTTGTATCGTCCCCTCATGTATTTATACATGGTTATTTGATCGCCCCTTAGCCGTCTTTTTTCCATGGTGAATAATCCCAGTTTTGATGCCTCTCTGGGTATTCCAGTCCTTTCATTCCGTTTATTAATTTAGTTGCCCTTCTTTGGACCCCCTCAAGCACTGCAACATCTTTCCTGAGCACCGGAGTCCAGAACTGTACACAGTATTCCATGTGGGGCCTGACAAGTGCCTTATATAGTGGGCGATCATGGCAGAGATCTCTGTATTGTCCCCTGATATACTTATACATAGCTATTAGGTCGCCCCTTAGTCGTCTTCTTTCTAAACTAAATAATCCCAACTTTGATAACCTCTCTGGGTATTGTAGTCCGCCCATTCCTTTTATTACTTTAGTTGCCCACCTTTGGTCTGATATGTCCTTCTTCAGTGCCAGTACCCAAAACTGTCCACAATATTCCACATGTGGTCTGACCAGTGACTTGTAAAGAGGAAGAACAATGTTCTCATCATGTTGCAAGTATTTATTAGCCCTCCCTCATAAATGACACATCACAGATGGCGAAGCCCTGTTATAGAATTGGCATTGGTGCCCAAGAGCTTCAGATTGACCACATCCATAGCAGGAGCCAGACTTGCAGCAATCAGCTATGGTAACTATCTTCTGAGAAGGGCTTCTCTTCATGAAGAGTTTTTAAAAATACAGCAACTTTTGAACTTTTCTTTCCCCATCCCTCGAGTACTGCATTTATCCTCAGACGCAGCCCCAATTCTTGAGAAATCCAAGCACCCGCCAATCAGGACATCCATCGTCAGGAGGTCCTTTTAGGACGTTTGCATTTGTTTTCTCCAGATATTGTGGAGACTCAAGGAATGCTTCTAACATACAGTAAAAAAAAAAAAAAAAAAGAAACTTCCACCGACGTATATATTTCTCTTCGGCGCACAGTGCGAAATTTAAATCCGCTCTGTTTTAAAATGCAACAATGTAAAGGTCACAGAGGAGGAGATGAAAGTAAAACTTATAATAAGGAAAGAGAAATAAAAAATAATGATAGAAATAAATTGTCATAAGAGGGGACACAGTTATGATTTATTGTGATATTCTACAAATTTGGAGGTGATTAAAAGCCACCTAAAATTCACATTAACAAGTCACATAAAAACGGAATTAAACTAGTGGGCATAATGTGGCAGGGTATAAAGAAAAATCATGACAGGGATAATTTGACAGGAGAATGATACTGTTCAACTTTTTTTTTTTTTCTTCCTCCTGTGGTGTCACACTGACAGCCGACTAGTATTTTAATTCGCGAGTTGTGGTTGAGTTTTTGGAGTTCATTAAAGGGCTGCATTAGGAATCTCATAAAGGCAAAAAAAAAAAAAGACTAGAAATTAGTGACCGTTAATGTGGCAGAGGAAGTAAAGCAACAATAACGACGCGGATAAATTGACAGAGGAATGATACACTTAATGTTTCACTCTGACACCCTCTATTAATAGGCCGCTGCAAGCTGGAGCAAATGTCATTCATATTTTAGCCAACCTATTTCGCTAATTAGCCCTAGCTTTCTGCATTGGAATTAGATTTGAGATCCCCTCACCTTTTTTTTACAGTAGGAATCATTTGAATTCTAAAGAAAAGAGCGACTGACAGAAAATAAAAAAAAATAAAAAAATAAAAAATCTCAAGTTTTTCTAATGAGAACCCCCCCCCCCCCTCCCTCCCTCTCTCGGTTTCCCAGCCATAATTGCTGATTATGTTGTTACAATGTATCAGCTCTCTGCTCTCTCCTCCCAATCATTATGATGGTAGTCTGGCATATCGAAAAGGCTTCAAACGCAGTCTGAAGTGCATGGAGCCTAATTCTGCGCTCATTTTATACGCCAGGTACCGAAGCAAGGTAAACACTGTATTGTTATAATTAATAACCCCTTAGGCCTAGCCAGGCCGCCTTTGTTTCAGCTGACCCTTATAATAATAAGGCTTAGGGGCATATTGTATTTCTTTTGACAGATTAATTAGAAATTCAGCCGTGGAGGTACAAAGCAACTCCGTCATGAATATTTAAATGGCTTGACACAAAAAATCATGAAAGGGCTGTTGAACTACATGACAGACAGGGGATATTAGGGAAGTGATTCTAATCAATAATCTCTTGATCTCCTACATATTAATACACTGCCTGCTGTTATTAAGCTCCATAATAAGAAAGAGGAGAGAAAGTTAGTGTAGCTCTGCTGTAGGCCTTGCAAAACCCCTGGTGTATACACTAACTGACTGAGAAAATACGCAGAGGAACCAAACCGCTGCCTCTTCAATCTAATCCAATCTTAAGGAATGGCAGCTCTGAGCATCACCGACTGGATAATTATTGGCCTTGACAAGGTGAAGGCGTTTGCAGGCAAATTAGATAGGAAGTAGGATAAGTCCCCAGACCACCCAGTACAGGGCACGATTAAAACCAACCGCACACCGCTGTTCAGCCTTGTATGGGCTTTTAGAGAGAATCATATTGCCTTTGAGTCATGTTGAACGGTCAGTGACAGTTGATTGCTAGAAGCACATTGTTGCCGTTTTTAATGTTAACACCGAGTCTCCTAGACGCACCTCAGGGCTCTTTACTTGTCTTCAGTGTCTTCAAGGAAATTTAATGAATTAAACACAGGGAATGGAAGCCAGGCGTAATTCTCAGTTGATAAGAGTCCCAATAAGAAATGCTTTGCATGGTTTTTAGCAGGGAGGTAACATAGTAGGTTAGGCTGAAAAAAGACAATCTAGTTCAGTTTGTGTATCCCCCCCCCTCCTCCTTGTTGATCCAGAGGAAGGCAAAAAAAACAATAAGCTATTTTAGCCCATTTTGGGGAGAAAAAATCATTTCCAACTCCATATTGACAGTCGGAATAATCCCTGAAGCAACGTTTGAAAGTTCCTACCTGACTCCAAGACCGGGATCAACAACCTCCGGTGGTTGTTTTATGTCTATATCCTGTAATGTCACAGAACTCTAGCGTCCTCTTAAACTCCTCCGTTGATTTTGCCATCACCACGTCCTCAGGTAAACAGTTGCACAGTCTCACTGCTCTTACAGTAAAGAAGCCCCTAGTGTGTTGGTGATTAAACTGTTACATTCACTGAGCACACTAAAGTGCTATGCCTTAGAACGGATGCAGGATTGCGTCCTTTTAAAACCGCAAAAACTAAGCATTTGCACTATCAAATTGCACCTCTGCAGGCAATGATGGAAGGACCCCTGTCCCTTACTAACCAGGGAAAGTGGGGAACCTCTGCCTAAAAGCAGGGTAATTGTCCTGATAAGGTCGGCTCCACTGTCTGCATCTGGGACCTGAGTATCCCTGATCAGGAACCTGGAGAAGTGCACAAAACACATGTAGGATATGACACTGTTCACACACACACTGAACACAGAACAGGACTGCTCATAGAGCACGTCTGACCACTTGCACAGACATAACATATGTCGCTGTTCATACTAACATACAGAGTAACACAAACCACATAGAACAGGACTACACATAAACCACATGTCTGGCCACTTGCACAGACATAACACACATCGCTGTTCACAGCAACACACATGGTTGTGCATACAACATATAACAGAAACCCTACCCAGAGCTCACATGCATACAGATGGTCAACCATAGTCAGTCCAAATGTCCTCACATCAGGGGAATAGAAAGTCAGCTACTGTGCTGACATAGAGAACAGTGTCAGGCATCACCCATCTGACACACACACAAGACATAAGACGTCTGGAGGCCACACCTGCTCAGGAGTAGGGAGAAAACTGTGGATGTGTGCACCTGTGCAGTCAACATACCACACACTACTCAACGCACGCATTCCAGAACGCAAGGAGGAACAGCAGGTGTCCAAATCGTCTTTAGAGAAGGAGATAAACACTTCAGACAAAGACCTGCAAGCACCAGCTCTGAGTGGGATTTACACAGAGTAAAGCACTAAAACGACCAGCAATATCTTCAAAAGAGTTGCTGGTATTTATCTGCAGCAGACAAGGGGGATTGGCTAGTGGAGAATACCACACCCAGCCAGCTTAATTAACCCTACCTGTGAAGGTGTGCACAAGGAAACCTGTACAAGCACACAGCAGATGCCCTCTTGTTACCGTCATGGTCCTGGGTGTAAACAGATCCTGGGAGAGATCCTTGTATCGTCCCTTCATGTATTTATACATGGTTATTTGATCTCCCCTGAACCGTAGGGTGAATAATCCCAATTTTGATAGCCTCTCCTGGTATTCCATTCCTCTCATTCCATGTATTAGTTTAGTTGCCCTTCTTTGAACCCCCTCAAGCACTGCAACATCCTTCCTGAGCACCGGTGACCAGAACTGTGCGCAGTATTCCATGTGGGGCCTGACAAGTGCCTTATATAGAGGGAGGATAATGTTCTCGTCCTTCGCCCCTATACCTCTTTTAATGCACCCCAAGACTTTATTTGCTTTTGCAGCAGCTGACTGGTATTGATTGCTCCAGTTAAGTTTACAGTAAACTAGTACCCCCGGGTGTTTTTCCATATCACTTTTCCCTAGTGGTACCCCATTAAGTGAATATTTGTGACATCCGTTTCTCCTGCCCATGTGCATGACCTTACATTTATCAACATTGAACTTCATTTGCCATTTTTCTGCCCAAGCCCCCAGCTTATCTACGTCCGTTTGTAGCCGCACATTGTCCTCTTTTGTATTAATTATCTTTTATAATTTTGTGTCATCTGCAAATATTGATATTTTGCTGTGCAGCCCCTCTATCAGGTCATTGATAAATATATTGAACAGATTGGGGCCTAATACTGAACCCTGCGGCACCCCGCTAGTGACTGTGGCCCAATCAGAGTGTGAACCATTTATTACCACCCTCTGCTTTCTATTACCACCCTCTGCTACTTGTTAGACTTGTCAATTACATACACAACGGTGAAAACATATTTACCAACACTGCTCCTTCACCTTATGGTCTGTCACACTCTGAAATTCTTGTCTGTATCTTGCAGTCACTTCCTGCAGTGCAGCACTTTGTTTGATGCTTATCAGGCACCATCTTGAGGCTTCCACTTATTTACTTTCACTTTCAAACCCATCCCATGATACATCAGCACAGCATTAGCTGATAATATACAATTGTTGCCTGCGGGGGGACAGTTTGATCATCATTACCTTCTATATTTACATAAATAAGCTTCAGACTATAAGTATACACTCAGGAGAATGAGCTGTGATCTCCTCTATTATACCTGTGTGACAGCAGCTGTGTGATCAACATCAGTAACAGTGACAGGAGTGTCTCTGCCCCCCTCTAAGCAGTTTCTGTGGTAGGATTCATGCAACAGCATCACATAAACTGAGAAACTGACTAGAAAAAGACATCATAACCCCCAAGTTGATTTAAAGTGGTCAGAACTGAGATCACATGACCATCTATGGAAAAAGAGGCCAGGAATTTCAGAAAGAAAAAAATAAACTAACCATGGTAACACTAGCTCACTTATATATACTGGGGGTGGAATACCTAAATAAAGAATGAATAAAAAAAAATCACTGTAGTTGTCCTTTAAAGAAGAACAATGTCTTAGATTGAAATTGGAATTAAAAAAAAATATTCTTTACTCAACTAGAGAGTGGGAACCCCTCTGTATACCACCCAAATTTTCAGATATGTCCACCCTTACCTTAGCTCAAATTTGGTCAAGGACTTCAATTTCTCATAAAACTCAATGCAATATCAGAACATGCTAGCGAAATCATTGACAGAGTGACACAAGACACTAGTGCTGCAAGACTATAGTGCTCTTTAATAAATCATAAGGCCTCCTTCACACGGGTGGCACGGCATAACCATGAGAAAGTCGCATCGATATCGCATCGCTGGTCTGTGCGATATTGTTGCATCTTCTCACAGCAATACCGCGGTTTTGTAGTGCTACAAAGTCGCATGTGGTGCTACAAAGTCGCGCAACTTTGTAGCACCACATGCAAGGCTTTTCGGGGGAGGCTTGAAATGTAAGCCCTTCCCGGAAAATAAGCCGTAGCTGAAGAAGAAAGAAAAATACACATACATCACCTCTCCCGCGCTGCCAGACCATCCGCATCTTCTCCCCAGGTCCCGGCACTGATCTTCTTCTTCTTCTCTCCTGGCCAGGGATTAAATAATCCCTGTCTCCTGAAAGCGCTGGCTGTGATTGGCTGACGCTTAGCCAATCACAGCCAGTACTCGATGAGTGGCTGTGATTGGTTCAATCACAGTCATTCATTGAGCACTGGCTGTGATTAGCTAAGCGTCAGCCAATCACAGCCAGCGCTTCCAGAAGGTGAGGATTTTTGGATCCCCGGCCAGAAGAGAAGATGATGATCAGTCCTAGGACCCGGGAAGAAGATGCGGCCGGGCTGATAGCGCATCTAAGGAGATGTATGTGTATTTTTTATTTTTCTTTCTGCAGTTAGGGCTTAGATTATAGCTTTGACAGTGGCATTTGCTACTGTCAAAAATCATTGCATTGCACGAAAACCATGTTTTAGTGTGATGCGATGCAACAGAGAGGAAGGCTCCATAGGGAAACGTTAGCTACAAAACCTCGCGAGTCGCAGGCATATCGACGGACCTGCGAGGTTTTCGTGTCGTTTTGTAGCATGCTACAAAACATTGCATGTGTGAGAGAACCCATAGGAAAGCATGGGCTTCTCATACATGCGATTTGTAGCATTGTAGCAACGCTACAAAATTGCGCAACTTTGTCGCCCGTGTGAAGGAGGCCTTAAGCAGATTACTGTAACGTGTTTTCTTGTGATGTACACTGACTGATCACTGCGTTGAGAACAGCTGGAGTGTGGCATCTTGTGATCAATAATGCAGTACCACAGGATGGCCACATCCCAATCTGCTCCACATAATGTACTGACCTCTCCTCTGTGTAGCCAAAGCCAACATTTGACATTCAGGGTAAATGTCTGCTCCCAAACCATGGTATCAAGAGCGTACCAAGACTAGTGAACCATTGACAGACATTCGACAGAGGATCACACAGCGGCAAGGCATATGTGGTTTTTCCTAGTGGTGAGCATCAAGTGACACATCTGGTATCTCAGCAACGACATGCCACATTGGACCAACTGACCTAGCAGTACAATAGCAAGAAAGTTTCCACAATGACCATATGGTGTACCTTGAGTTGACTAGGGTTAAATAAGAGAAGACTGATAAGGGTGCCCCTGATGACTCTATGTCATTGCTAACAATGCCTAACATGGCTCTAGGAAAGACATCATTGGATCTTGGAAACATGGCAGAATGTCATCTAGAGTGACAAGTCCTGTTTCCTGGTTAGTTACCTGGAAACGGGACTCATCCCTCCAGATGACCTTCTAGCCGGATCCACATCTGTCATATACAGAATGAAGACATATCTCATAGTTTAACCATTGGGATTCAACAGGCTGCTGGTGGCAGTGTCACGGTCTGGGGGAAGTTCTCCTGGCATGGCCTAATAACCTTGGTCATCATACCACAATCCTTGAATTCTGAATCTTACAGACCTTTTCGTTGACTATTTGTGTTCATATCTTAAGGAAGTCTACCTTGAATACAGTTCTATCTTTCAAAAGGGCAAGCCTTCATCTTAGCTTACTAGAGAGGGGTTAGAGAAACACGACAATGAATTCTCCACATTACCTTGGCCCCCAAACTCAACGGACTGTAAAGCCATTGAACATTTTTGGGATATGTTGGAAGGGGCTGTGAGAGCTGCTCCCACTTACCCACAAAAGATCCCTTAAAACTATAATAATTTATTACTTTATTACTTTTACTTTAAAACACACACTTTGGGCTCAAGACACTCATCCACTGATGAGAAAATAAGACAAAGACAAAACAACAATGAACAGAACACACGTGCTGGTATAGGTCACGGTGTTACCACATAAAGGAAGTGTGATTTTTGTACATCTCAGGTATGGCTATGCAGTTTTTGTGCCATAGGAACTTCCCATTAGAGGGACAATATATACATGGGGGGATAGGGTGTTGTCAATCTCCCTAGTTGTGTCTCCCATATATCTGAGATTTTGTAGTGTAATAGGTTAGAATCACCCCTCAGTATGAGATATTGTCCCAATTTAGTGTTTTCATTCACTGGTTTGGTTGATAGACTTGACCAACCATCTTCTAATATTCATATATAATTAGCCAAAAGATTCTAGACCTTAGTGAGTTTGAATCGAGATATTCAGTGATTGATTCAAAATGAATGGTTCAATGCATTTCAGTCGGACCCACGACTTTTCAAGAACCGGGTGGTCAATTGTTTAGAATACATATGTCCATCAATGTGGAAGGTTTGACAGATATATGAATCAATGTGGATATATCTCGGTAGTTGTTTATTGATTTTTAATAGTTGCAAAAGAATTTTCTGGGACGGCTCAAGATAGATTTTATAGGAGTCCCAAATGAATCTGATATTGGCTCTCCTGATTGGCAGGTGTAAATTTGGTATTTATACACCGCCTCTTAGCAGCTACCATTGGTATGTAGCTACTATTTGTCTACCCGATTTGATAGTATCGGTAACGTAGAGATGGTTTATTATTCTATAACACCATTCTCCTGCTGTATAGACCAGTGTCTCAGCGCTCAGAGAAAAAGATAAGGATTAGAGGAACGATACCCTTCAGGTTAAATCTAGATCTGCAAAGAGGTCAGCAGATTTGCTAGTTTAACTCACTAGACCTGCAGTCAGATGCTAGTGACCCAGTTTAGATGGCTACCTACCCACCATCAGGGCAGGAGGCTACACCAACCTCTATCTAACTTAGCCTAAAGAAAATTGCTCTCCATTCAGCGCTTTAATGCAGTGTAGACAGCTAGTTAACTGAGTCAAGACTATTTGACCAAGGGTTCAGTTAGCTATACTAACAAGTTTGCTGACCTCTCTGAAGATCTAGATTTAAGTGGAGGGGTATTGCCTCCTCCTTTACTTACTTAGTCTAGACAGTCAGTAAACTGGGTCACTAGCATCTGACTGCAGGTCTAGTGAGTTAAACTAGCAAATCTGCTGACCTCTTTGCAGATCTAGATTTAACCTGAGGGGTATCGTTCCCCTAATCCTTATCTTTTTCTCTGAGCGCTGAGACACTGGTCTATACAGCAGGAGAATGGTGTTATAGAATAATAAACCATCTCTACGTTACCAATACTATCAAATCAGGTAGACAAATAGTAGCTACATACCAATGGTAGCTGCTAAGAGGCGGTGTATAAATACCAAATTTACACCTGCCAATCAGGAGAGCCAATATCAGATTCATTTGGGACTCCTATAAAATCTATCTTGAGCCGTCCCAGAAAATTCTTTTGCAACTATTAAAAATCAATAAACAACTACCGAGATATATCCACATTGATTCATATATCTGTCAAACCTTCCACATTGATGGACATATGTATTCTAAACAATTGACCACCCGGTTCTTGAAAAGTCGTGGGTCCAACTGAAATGCATTGAACCATTCATTTTGAATCAATCACTGAATATTTCGATTCAGTCAGTGATTACATCAACTCACTAAGGTCTAGAATTTTTTGGCTAATTATATATGAATATTAGAAGATGGTTGGTCAAGTCTATCAACCAAACCAGTGAATGAAAACACTAAATTGGGACAATATCTCATACTGAGGGGTGATTCTAACCTATTACACTACAAAATCTCAGATATATGGGAGACACAACTAGGGAAGATTGACAACGCCCTATCCCCCCATGTATATATTGTCCCTCTAATGGGAAGTTCCTATGGCACAAAAACTGCGTAGCCATACCTGAGACGTACAAACTGAGTCTAAAATCACACTTCCTTTATGTGGTAACACCGTGACCTATACCAGCACGTGTGTTCTGTTCATTGTTGTTTTGTGTTTGTCTTATTTTCTCATCAGTGGATGAGTGTCTTGAGCCCAAAGTGTGTTTTTTAAAGTAAAAGTAATAAAATATAATAGTTTTAAGGGATCTTCTGTGATTTGGGCATTTTATAAATTCGTTCCCTCTGCCTCTGTGATTCTCACTTACCCACAAAATTTGCACCAACTGACAGAGTTGCTGAAGTGGGAATGGGGCGAGTTGAGTATGGATGTTTATCGCCACCTTTTGGAATCTATTCCCTGATGTCTGTAAGCCATGATGACCTAAAGAGATGGACTAACCCATTATTGATTAGATGTTCCTAATGCAGTAAATGTTCAGTGTAATGATACGCTGTTTATGATTTTCCAAGAACTGGAGTCAAGGATGAGGCTATGTAGGGCCTCTTTGTAGCCCTTCAGCTTTATATGTAGCTTAGTACATTTCTGCATCCTACAGCTATCATATTATAGGTCTTCATGTAACCCCAGCCTCTTTTAACTGCGTTATCTTAGCACAGTGCCCTAATCACTTACAAATTCAGCTCATTTACATCTGCAGGCCCATTGAATTATTTTCCTTGAAAAAAAGACTAAAGGGAGTTGTAGCTCATAAGTTGTAGGTGTGTTGGCATTAACAGATGTTTCTTTTCGCGGTCTACATTTAATTAGGACTCTACAATCCCTGTTTATCAAAATGCAGATAACTATCCGCAGTTGTAGAACCAATGGTACCAACTGGATGAACAGGTGGTTAAAATGGGCCGGTATAATTAATCCCAGGCTTACGCTTTGTGCTCAGCATAACTCGCCCATAGAATACAACATAGCTGTAGTTTTAAGCACTAATCATATAGATTCGAAAATGTGAACCCTTGTTGACTTGATTCAGCTAGGATACCTCTCTCTCATGAGAAAAAATGAACGTCCACTGGTAACACTGCTACGAAATAGTTTAATAGTGCATCAAAGTTTCATTTTTACTCATCTCCTGATTTAAAGTGAAACTCTGGACAGATTTCTTCTTAGTAGTATAGAGGAACCATAAGAGTCATTTAAAGGAGTTGTACCACAATCGACTTCTATCACTTATCCATAAGATAGATTACAAAGTCTGATTGGTGGAGGTCTCATGATCCCGAGAACAGGGATTCTGTGTCCTCCTCTCCTCCTCAATACAAGATCACTGCACCCCAATCCCCCCCTTCCTCCCACAGTGAGGGAAAGATTGAATGGAACAGCAGTCGTACATGTGTGATGCCGCTCCAATTATTTCCATTGGGACTGCCAGCCATAGTAGAGTTCTTGTACTTGGTTATTTCCATCAACCCCATTGAAATGAATGGAATGGCGCCGCATATGTGCAACCACTGTTCCATTCAATCTCAACATCCCTGAAGGTGGGTGCAGTGAACACATAGTGAGAAGGAAAGGTGATCACGGGACTCCATTCTCTGGATTGGTGGGAGTCTGAGCAGTAAGACTCCCACCGATAAAACTTTAATCACCTGTCCTATAGATAGGTGATGAAATCGACTATGGTGCCATTGTGCATTTGCAAAACTGTATCATGTAATAGAAAGACAAAGACAGGAAGATGGTAAAATTAGGAACTGTATGGCAGTGATAATTTGATTGACATTAGATCTATTATATCTATTCTCACATTGCATGCCCTTTGTTTTTGGATACTTTATGACAGTATCAATGGGGCTGCCCAGTTACCACTTTATTAGGGATGACCATCTACTAGTGCATTTGTTAGACCTTCTTTGACCTTCAGGACCACAGCAATTTATTGTGACATCCATCAACGGGGGCTGATGTAGTCAAAATAAACATAACTGTGATAATTTTTTGAAACAAGTTATCTTATCTTAAGACATTAAAAAGCTATTGTTCTATTTTCTTAACACATCAAAAGCCATTGCAAAGCAAAGAAGGGCAAACAAACCATGGCGCAGAAAGTTAATCATAAGGTGGTAAGAGTCATATTAAACTAAGCAGCAACAGCCGACCCAGTGTGTGCCAAAACAACCTTTCCCCACCATTACCCCACCTCCTCCAGGGTGATAGGAAGGGTTCAGTTATTCATGCTGCTTGCAACAAATTCTGACCCTTCCATCAGCATGGTACAACAGAAATCTGAATTCATCTGGCCAGGCGATGTTTTTTCCGCTGCTCAGTAATACAATATTTACAGTCTTTTGCCCACTTGAGTCTCTCCTTTCTGTTTCTCTTAGACATCAATGGTGCTGGGACTGGTCACCTGCTGTTAAAGCTCATCCGTGCCAAGGAATAATCAGTTGTGCATTTGAACACATTACCAGCGTTATATTCAGCTTCAATTTGCTTGACTGTGCAGCACCTGTTCATCAGAGCGATTATTGACGTCCTCCTCAAGATGTTTCACAGGATCCCCTTCCGCTGGATGTTTTTTCTTGATCACACCATTCTTGGTATACTATCCACTCTGTTACATCCGAAAACCCCACAGGGATGGCAAGCCTCATTGTAAGTTGCTCAAATCACTGGATCTCCCCATTCTAAGCAGAGCTGAAGGCACTGCTGGACATCTTACAGTTTCAAAGGGAAGTAAGCATGATGTGCTTTTTCATCTTCGGCACTAAGTTTCTTTGGCCACTGCATCTATGGTCCTCAACGTTGCCCATTTCTTTTTGCTCCTTCAAAAGATCTTGAACAGCATATCTTGAAATCCCAGTCTGCTTGGAAATCTGCAGTATAAGTACCTTGTGTCCTGTTGCTTTTATAGATAAGCCAGCATACTCGCTAAGGACAATTACTCGAGCGAGCATTGTCCTTAGCGAGTACCTGCCTGCTCGGAAGAAAAGATTCGGGTGCCGGCGGAGGCGGGGAGATCTCTCTCTCCCTCTCTCCCCCCCGCTCCCCCCTGCTCACTCCCACAACTCACCGCTCACCCACGCCAGCACCCAAATCTTTTCTTCTGAGCGGGCAGGTACTCGCTAAGGACAATGCTCGCTCGAGTAATTGCCCTCTCTCATCTCTAGTTGCTTTACTTAGTCTTGTCATTGTGTATGACCTGTGACATGAAACTGTCTTCCACAACCTCACCTTTCTGGCAGAATTTGGCTATTCTTCACCCACTTTTGCATCTCCAAGCAGCTGTTTCTGTTAAGGATTGTGTTTTAACCTACATATGAAAATGATGATCATTATCACCTGACTTTGTGCAAAGGTACCTGGAAGAATTAAAGCTTTTTTGAAGGCAAAGGGCGGTCACACCGAAAATCATTTTGATTTAGATTTCTCTTTTGTTCATTCACTTTGCATTTTGTTCAATGGACAAAAATAAACGATAAATACTTCTATTTGGGACAGAATTCTTACTTTGCAGCACACCTGCCTACAACATTTGCACAATACTGTATATATATATATTCATTTCCAGACATAGTTCTTGTCGGGGCATTCACTGAGGTGTAGTAAAATCAATGCTGGGCCATCTGTGATTTTTTCCCCCCATCTCATACATAAAATCATTCCTTGTCTTTTACTGTCCAACACGCCAACTACATAGGCAATATTGACTACAGGTCTCGGCAGCGCACGCTCTCGCTTTGTATAATTTTTTTCAGGGCGGAATGATACGATGATGAAATTATCAATATCAAGAAATAATGGGAGAAGAAGGAAACCATAATAAAGTCTCACAGATGTACAATGCGAAACATGACGACGTTTAGTCAGGCAGGGAAACAAGTCATCCGTAGAAATGAAATCTAACACTTTGAACCGCATCTACATCCCTGACACTACAGAAAATTAAAAAATAAAAAAAATTCTGGGTGGGAGAAATCTGGCAATAATTACATTCTTGAACATTATGTAAAAGTTGACAGATGTTTTGTAAATGTCATATTACAGGCACTTTCCTCCACCCTATCAAAACATATGTGAGTCGATTTCTTACTTTTAATCATTTTTGTAATGAGTTCCAACCCAACACAATCTGCTGGCATTATAACTTTTGGATTGAACCGATGGTACTGACGAGTCCTTATCAATAGACATACAAATTAAACTTGTCAGTTGCAATATGATTAAAGGCGTACATAAGATAGAGACTCCATGGCGTCCACATGGGAAGGGGCCTAGCTCATATTTTTCCCCAATAGGCACAGGGAAGTTGAACAGGGTTGTCACATTTGCAAACAAGGGAAGAGAAGACCTAACTAGGGTAGACTTTCCAAACCCTCTCTCCTACAAAGGATGGGTAGTTAGGTGCAAAAGCAAGTGCTAGGCCAGTGATGGCGAACCTTTTAGAGACCGAGCGCCCAAACTGCAACCCAAAAGCCACTTATTTACCGCAAAGTGCCAACACGTCAGGGGGCGGGGCTTACCCCCGTTGTTCTAAAAAGGACAGGGCCGCTTCAAAATAGACAGCGTGCAGATTTTGACTGCTTTTTGGATGCGGAAATGCTGCAGAACGTCCTCGGCCGAAATTTCTGTGGAAAATTCTGCAGCATTTCTGCATCCAAAAAGCATCCAAAATCTGCACCCTGTCTATTTTGAAACAGCCCTGCCCATTTCCGCCACATGTAAACATACCACAGTGGTAATAGCGGACCCCTAGTGTAACAGCGACCCTCCCCCACAGCGGCCCACCAGTGTAACAGTGACCCCTCAGCGTAACAGCGCCCCCCCTCCACAGCGGCCCCCCAGTGTAACAGCCATCCCCCCACAGCGGCCCCCCCAGTGTAACAGCTACCCCTCCCCCACAGGCGCCTTCTAGTTTAACAGCGACCCCCCCATACAGCGGCCCCCACAGCAGCCTCCAGTGTAACAGCGACCCCCCACACAGCAGCCCCTCAGTGTAACAGCAAGCCCCCACATGGCGTCCCCGCAGTTTAACAGCAACCCACCCACAGCGGCCCCCCCCAGTGTAACAGGGACCCCCCACAGCGGACCCCCAGTGTAACAGCGACCCACCCCCCACACAGCTCCCCCCCGGTGTAACAGCGACCCCCCAACTGTGGCCCCCCAGTGTAACAGCGACCCCCAGTGTAACAGCGACCCCCCCACACAGCACCCCCCAGTGTAACAGCAACCCCCCCACAGCGTCCCCCCAGTGTAACAGCGAACCCCCCAGCAGCCCCAGTGTAACAGCAGCCCCCAAGTGTAATAGCAACCCCACAGCCCCCCCCCAGTGTATCAGTGACCCTCCCTCACAGCGCCCCCCCCCCCCACCTGGCCTGGAGGGTCCCCCTTGCATCAGTACCGTTTCTGCCGCTCCCAGGAGGGATCTGCAATAGGGCTGCTGCCGTCTCTGCCGCCCGTGCCGTTGCTGTTGTCAAGGTTCGGCCTCTCCTCCAGGAGCAGGCCGGTACTGGATTTGGCCCTTCCGCTGTGCTCCTTGACCAGGATGGGAGTTGTGGGGATAAACACGCCCCCAGCTAATCAGAAGCTGGGGGCGTTAGCAATTGTCAATGCATGCTGGTGTATTATGTCGCCACCCCTAACTTCCGGTGACAACATAATGCACAAGTACCCAGCGCTGCTAGCAGCGCAGCTGTGTGAATGCGGCCCCTGCTGGTATTCACAAGTGGTGAGCAGGCGATGGCGGCACGTGCCAGCAGGGAGGGCTGTGCGTGCCGCCTCTGGCACGTGTGCCATAGGTTCGCCACCACTGTGCTAGGCAATATTGACTCACAATGAGTGGCACTGTAGAATCTTTTCCATTTGCATAAATTTCCTAGAGGAGCATATGTGGCCTTAAGGCCCTTTTAGATGAGACAAGTGTTGGGCAAATGATGCCCGACACTCATTCCCGCACATACTAGCTCCCGTGCACCTTCACGGGAGCTAGAATCGTTAGTTCTCAGCGGGGAGGCTGCAGGAGATTTCTCACTTCTCGCCCCCCCGGCCCTCTACATTGACTTAACATAGCAGCCGTTCAGTACCGAACGGCCGCTATTTAAAGTAAACGATGAGCATAAATGATGGAAGATGAGCTGATCGCTGATCATTTAGTGTAAATAGTGATGGTTCAGTAGTGAACGGCCGCTGTGTTATGTCAATGGAGAGGGGCAGGGGAGCGAGAAGAGAGAAATCTCCTGCAGTCTCCGCGCCCCTCCCTGCTGGCCGCTCTGTGAGCGAGCCAGCACTACTAGCTCCCGTGCAGGAGCCTGAGAGCGAGGACACACAGGGATGAGTGTCAGGCATCGTTTGCCCGACATTCGTCCCATGAAAAACTCAGCTTTATACGAGAGTCTCCTCATACCTATTAGGTACCCTCTTCCTGAGGAGAAACTTTACCCCTCCTGAGCCCCATCACGTACCTGCCACTGAGCCAGCCAGCATCCTACTGTACACAGATAATGGGCAAAAACCTCAAAACAGGCCATTGGCACTTGGTTATCTTTTCCCTCTGGAGAAGACTACGGTGTTTGCTTATATTCTCAGTCATGTCACAAGACCTGTTAAAAAGTCTAACATTGACTTGCAGGAATGTTACCTTCTAATGGGGAGGGGGGTACTGCACAGATATTTTTCCATCTTCCTATTTGCATGACATTGGGCAATGCATGTAAGGGGTCCTATTGTATATGTTGCTATAAAGTCCCACCTCCCCATGGAATAATAATAGACGTTTTGGATTATGAAGCAGTCAGGTGTATAAACTTTCCTCTCTATGGAGCTCTCCCAACTGGACAACCCCCTTCTGAAAAGGAAGCTACCCCATGTGATCTGATGCATTTGGCCATATATGGAATATTTATGGTCCTTTTACATGGCCTATTATAATTATCAGAACTGACAATCAGGTCATGTAAAGGTATCAATAATCAGCCAATGAATGAGCAAACGCTTGTTCATCAGCTGATTGTTTCATTCATGACAACTCAAAAAGGGAGGCTGCTCATCTGCACATCTTCCTATGTAAATCAGAAGACATGCAGCTGATCAATGGCATCTGTATGGAGACAGAGAATGGTGGAAACAATTAGATGGCACTAAGAGCAGATAATCTGGCCTTGTACACTGAGGGAATGATCCCTGACCAACATACTCAGTCTCAGTCAGTGGTCCTTAGCACAGGCAGATTATCTATCCATGTAAAAGGACTATTAGTATTATATGTGTCCTATTTCAATGAAGGGGGCACAATATAATATATAGTCATGGCCAGGGGCGTAACTATAGGGGGTGCAGGGGATGCGGTTGCACCCGGGCCCAGGAGCCTTAGGGGGCCCATGAGGCCTCTCTTCTTCATATAGGGAGCCCAGTACTTTGAATAAACCATTATAGTGGGGGGCTCTGTTACAGGTTTTGCATTGGGGCCCAGAAGCTTCAAGTTACACCTCTGGCCATGGCCCTGTGGGGCTCGCTGTTTCCAATGGCTCTTCTCTGGTTAATAGAGTTGATCCTAAACAAGGGACTTCCCACTATGTTGCCCATATAACAAATGTTGAGCACTGATTTAAGGGTACAAATAAAGGCCAAAACATATATAAAATATGGCTCCATTTTTAATAGTAGATACTACTATTAGATAGAGTAGATACCGCTATGTGAACTCATTCTTTACAAATTCCAGAATTTCTTGCATTTTTGCACTTATAACACATAGTTAACTACAGATTTACCTCATCGCTGAATGTCAGGTTAAATTTTACTACGTAACTTTAATTAATCAACTATAGAAAATAGCCGTGTCATATAGGGGTTAAGAAGAAATGCAGATTATAGGATTATCTAGTTTATTGGACCGATCATTCTGCTCCACCATCCAAACAATAGATTACTGGATTTCTAGTTGCCCACACAATTAAAAAAAGTTTATTATATTTTTTGTTGAAATGTAGGCTTAACTTTTGTAAATTTAGTAAATTGGAAATACATTGCTGATGTTTTTTATAGCGATGTTGAGTTATGCCATGCATTATTGCTCATTTTCATCATGTAACCCTTTTCCAGCTCGATTCCATTCAAGTGAGTGGTACTGAGCTGCAATACCTGAAACAGCCACTATACAATTGATATTGCTGTGATTCGTATGCAGTGAAGAGGCTACAGTGCTCCCCTGAGTGTCATGGTTCCTTCATAGAGGTGATCAGTGGAAGTGATGTGAGTTAGACCCCCATTGATCTGATATTGATGACCTATCCTATGAAGTGGTTTCAGGGTAAATATTTTAAGGTTTGGGCATAAAATCCCCATCCTCCGCTGTCAGAAGTCAGCTAATCAATGTGGCCAATCAGAGGCCGCAGCATCACCTTTCAAACTTCTGTGCTCACATCCTGGTTGACATGATGCCAGGAGTTCGCTGCGGCCTCTGATTGGGCACAGTGGTCACCTGACTTCTGGTGGTGGAGGATGTGGACGAAGCTGGCTAGCCCTGGAGGACAAAAGACAGGTGAGTATGCTTTATTTTTTTATTTTAACTCATACCCAGGCCTTCAAAATTTTTTATCCTGAAACCACACAACCTCTTTAACCCCTTCATATCACTCGGCCTATTTTGGGCTTAAGGACGCAACGATTTTTGGCGGATTTTCTTCACCATTTATCAAAAGTCATAATTTTTTTGTTTTTCCGTCGACGCGGCCAAATAAGGGCTTGTTTTTTGCGTGGCGAACTGTAGTTTTTATCAGCGTCATTTTTGGGGTACATTGACTATATTGTAAAACTTTTATTTATTTTTTTATGATAGCAGGGAGAGAAAACGCATCAATTCTGCCATAGATTTTTTTTTTTTTTTTTTACAGCGTTAATTATTCAGCATAAATCCATTTTTTCTGCGGATCGGTACTCTTACAACAATACCAAAATTTTTACTTTTTTTTAGGTTTTTCCACTTTTCTGCAATAAAAACCCTTTTTTTGGAAATCTTTTTTTTCTTCTAAATCGCTGCATTCAAAGTCCTGTAACATTTTTATTTTTTGATGTACGGAGCGCTGTGAGGGCTTATTTTTTGTGAGACGAGCTGTGAACTCTTTCCCTGCCACGATCTACTTAGATCGCGGCAGGGAAGGGGTTAACAGCGGGGGACGCATCTCCGATGCCCCCCCCCGCTGTTGCAGCGGGACGCTGGCTGTGACTGACAGCCGGCTCCCGCTGCGGGATAGCGTGGCATCATATGTAATCTTGCGCTATCCCCAGGACGTAAGTTTACGTCCTGTTGCGGGAAGTACCCAGCTCCCAGGACGTTAACTCACGCCCTGGAACGGGAAGGGGTTAAAGGAGTCGTATGAGTTGTATGTTTTTACTAAATAGCTTTTCCCATGATTGATTGCTGAGCTCTGTTATTGGCTACAGCTCTTGTGACGTCCCGTAAGTCAGCCGGGATGGCAGCCTATACATAAACACAGGCACGGGGGACCAAGCAGTGGCGCCAGACACATCGGAAGTGGGGAGAGGTGATTACATGCCTGCTATGTTTTTTACTATATGGGGAAAGGTTTTTTAGTAAAAATGTACAACTCGGAAAACCCCTTTAAGTCCCAGATAACCCCTTTAATAGCCTAGATTTAAAATAAATTCAGTTTATGGTTATTTTGTCAATGCCAGCAAGGTTGGAACAAAATTTCTGTCTTCTCTCCAGAAATAAACATCGACTAAACGAATCCCTATTTTTTGAGCATTGACAACACTTCATAGCTTATAGAGTACTATAGGCGCATGGCCATGTGCCAGCCTATGCATCCCCTTAGGCTTACAAGTCCTGCTTCAATTTAACTTACATAATTCCTAAACAATGCCTTGATAACTAAGTTTAAAGATTCCGGGTGAGAAATCTCAATAGTGAACGAATGTATCTGGAAGCAATTATAGAAGAGTGAAGACAACCTGAATTCTGTAATAGGCTGCGAGATGACTCAAGAATCACTTTCTCGATAGGTATTTTCCGATCATTTACTTTCGGGATCTTAGCAACCTAACATTTGTTGTCGGTGAACTTTTAAATAAAATAGACATATGTTGGCAAGCAGCATGGAGGGAACGGATGGAACTGATTATAGGACGGACTATGAAATAACAGTTTAAATAGACCCACTGCAGGATTTTAATGTCCCATGACAACACTCAATTGTCAAATTCAACTGGAACGTCCTAGATGCTACTTAAGGAAAGCCAGAAATTCCTAGACATATATTAAAAGAAAAAAAAAAAAAAAAAGAGAAAAAAACAGGAAATGCCTATAAACTGTGAGAATAGATGCAAAAAAATTATAAATTTATGTAAAAAAATGCAAAAACACAACCAACGGCCTAAACGGCTATGACAGCTTTGCTATTTACATCTCTCACCTCCACACATGACGAAGAGGCAATGTGGGATTTTAATTGGGACCTTGTCTTTATTTCATTTGATTTAAAACCAGGTAGAATTTCAAACAATAACACTAAAACACCTGGTTAAATCGTTAGCTGATACCTATAGTTGTACATTGTGAATTTAATAGGGGCACACATGGGGATTTCAAAAGGTCCCATTGTTCCGTTTTGCCGATGGGTTCATGAACTATCGAGGAATACGAGTGACTTGCAAAAATTTTTTTTTTTTTCCCCTTTAAATATGACTTAAAAATGTAACTCGATAATTTAAGCAGACTTGTTGCCAAGTACAAGAGAAATTTATATGATTAAAGCGCAAGAAACCTAATTCCCATAACTCAACCTTATTTATAGCATTACTCTAATCTAGACAACAGCTTTGGTTACTAAATCCTTATAATCGCTAAATGACTCGCATTTAGACAGAGTTTTTGGAGTAAAAAAAAAAGTAAAAAGTAAAAGAAAAAAAAAAAAATCCAAAAATTGAAAATGCGTTTGACATAATTTGTAATTAAAAACAAAGTCAATAATAATGTGTAATTAAAAACAAATAATTTGTAATTAAAAACAAAATAAATTGAATTAGTTAAAAAACAAAGTAAAAATGATCCCTTCTGCTCCGCGGCGGGCAAAAGTAAGAAGAAAAAAAATAGGATAATATAATTTCAAAATTTACTAAAGTTTTTCTTATTGAACATTCGATTGGAGGAAAATTTCGACCAGGCGATAAATCCTGCAAAATATGTATGGTGGAAATTAGAGATGAGCGAGCATGCTCGGTAAAGGCAGATACTCGAGCGAGCATCGCTCTTCTGGAGTATCTGCCTACTTGTCCGAGCAAATCCGGCGCCCCCCCCCCCCCCCCGCATTGTCTCAATAATTATATGTCATATCACTAGATCATGCTACCTAGAGCTTTGTTCTATGAGTCATAGGCGCTCAGTGAGCTACCATATGGGGCCAACATACACTGAATGGCCACTTTATAGGAGATCCCTATCTAGTAGCATATTGAACCTCCTTTGGCTTCAAAACCTCAGTAATTCATCATGGCATAGCAGTTGAAATAGTTTTGCAAGACTATTGGCCCTTGAGGACAGGAAAGGTTCTTGCAGTTGCTACAAATTGTATGGTGGTACTACCATGTTCTGAACAGCTGACAAGAAAGGTTCATCGATTCATGCTGCTTGTGCCAAATTCTGACCTCCCAACATATAGCCAAAGAATGCCAGCAGCAGACTTTCAAAAGCCCATTCAAGGCTGGACAGAAAAATGCATAGCCACCTATTCAGATCCTGATCCAAGCAGGGATCCAAATTCTGACCTCCCACCAGCATGCTGAAACAGAGATCTGGATTCCTCTGACCAGGAGATGTCTGGTCTCTAATACAGAGGCCATTCAATGTACAATACCATATTAAAGAGATACTCAGAAAAGCAGCTATTACCAATGGAGAAACCTTTATAATGCCTTTGCAAGAAACCAAAGGCATATGGTGGTACAATATGATTCCATAGACTTCATATAGGTGTAGTATCACTGCTATGTACAACATGGGGCTTATATGGAACCATCATATGGTTATTTTTGTAAATCATGCAGTGAACACTATAGTTGTCTTGCTATGCAAAGTGTAGACAAAAAGACGGATCCAGCACTGGTGTCCTATATTGAAAGCATGATATTATACTTGAATAGTAAGACATGGATGTATTACATGATGGTATCGTGCACGGGGCCTTGAGGGCCTCTGAATATGGATTTCAACTTTGTGTTATGGCCTCTGTAAGAGATAGAGAGTAAAACCCAATTGCAAAGTTGAAGAGCAGCATGTGATAAGCAAAAATGCCCTTCCTGTGTCTAAGGCTGGGTTCACACTGGACGGAATTCCAGGAAAAATGCGAGAATTCCCCTGGGCCTTTGGCCGCGGGCCTTGTACTGGTTTCGCTGTCGGCATTTCTCTGCGGCCATAGAAAAAAGAGAGGCCACTATGGAAATTAAAAAAGAATTGACATGTTGCATCTTTGTTTTCCGCTCCGCATGTCCATGTCTGCGCAGCTTGGTCACAGCATGTGGACGAGAATTTTGCTAAATCTCGTCCACTTTGCTGGCTAATCCCGGAAGCCGTGGGTGGAATTGCCATATAGATATTCTGCATGGAAATTTCGCGGCAATTCCGCCATGTGCAAATCCAGCCTAAGTCCCGTGGAACTGCAGCTATGACTGAATTAAGGAAAGCGTACTTGAAGTGGCCTCCTTCTGCTCTGATAGGGGCAGATCATCTAGAAGGTCATCCACCATCGTCCGCTGGAGATTGAGGTAATGATCTGTGTTGAGTGTCCCTGGAATGAACACAGATCCAAGGATGGCTTCTGCATGTATCGTAGCAGAAGGAGGTCACTTCGAGTATGCTTTCCTTACTTCAGTCATAGCAGCGCTCCCATGGGACTTAGAGAGACACAGAAAGCTGATTTCAGCTTCTCACACGCTACTCTTCAACTATTCAATTGGGTTTTAGTCTCTATCTCTTACAGGGGCCACAGTACAAAAGAAAAATCCATATTCGAAAGCCTCCAGGAGCCCGAGCACCATACCATCGTGTAATTAAAATCCATTTTCCGGGGTCCCAGGGGTCCCTGCACCATGCCATCGTGTACCACATCTATGCCTTCCTGTTCAAGTACTCTACTATTATTTCAATATAGGACACCAGTATTGAGATACAGCGCTGGATCAGTCTTTTTAACTAAACCCTGTGTTATTATGCTTTTACATGAATATTTATATCAAATATCGGAATGTTGCACCAAATTACATTTTTCTTTCACTGCGAACAATGTAGAAAAAGTATAGCCGAACGGGAAAATTTCCCTTCAGTTTGACTGGCACCTCCAGGTAGGCTCGCAGTCTTGTTGAACACTCAAGAAAATTCTAGATGATTGAAACACTGCCGAACCCTGGAGAATTCAATTGGAAATTTAGTGTTAAATTCGCACTCACATTGTCTACTTAATTCTCGAATATTAAACCTTCTATCAAACTCCTTTTATGTGTATCTGTTGATACACAATTAATCTGCTCTCCGGCGAGAAAGTAGGAAAAAAAATTGGAGAGAAATGAGAAGTGTCAAATTAAAGTAATTGTAAGCAGCTGTTCACTTGCAGGAACCTCTGGCCTACATGGGAAAGGCTGTGAGTTACCTCTTCGCTCTATACCCACCTCATTAGACTTGACCTTCCCAGCTGGGGATTTTATTTGTTTCATTCGTCCGCCCTCTCAGTTATAGGCTGGTTTACTGCAAGATACGACACCTTATGAATGCTCGGCCCGGCTTTTTCGGTATAATACTGAAATCCTGGAACATGTTAACTCTACAAGTCACGGATTTAGAGCTTGATAAGAAATGTCCTATCTGAGTTACATTAAACAACCGTAGACATCGGGATGGCGTGAAATTACCAGGTAGATATATATTGCGCATCTATAGCTGACCACTAGTAATTGTAATCTAGTCTTTTTAATTTCACTCCATTAGGCTTCGGTTAGACGAGCGTTTTATCCGCACACGAATAGGCGCAAAATAATTGCATCTATTAGAACCAATGCTTTCCTATGAAAGTGTTCTCATGTACGTAAGGCGTAAAATACTCGCACCTGCCAAAGATAGGACATGCGAGGGCAACTCGCATCTATAGGTCCGTGGTGCCCGCAAAGATAGGACCTGTCTAGAGATGAGCGAGTATACTCGCTAAAGGCAATTGCTCGAGCGAGCATTGCCTTTAGCGAGTACCTGCCCGCTCGAGACGGAAGGTTTGGGTGCCGGCAGCGGGCAGGGAGCTGCGGGGGAGAGCAGTGCAGAACGGAGGGGAGATCTCTCTCTCTCCCTCTCTCCCCCCCGCTCCCTCCTGCTGACTGCCGATACTCACCGCTCCCCCGCGCCGGCACCCGAACCTTCCGTCTCGAGTGGGGAGATACTCGCTAAAGGCAATGCTCGCTCAAGCAATTGCCTTTAGCGAGTATACTCGTTTATCTCTAGACCTGTCCTATCTTTGCAGTGTGCTTTCCATAGACTCCTATGGGTGCTGGAAAACACGCACCACACATCTATAATCATGTGAACAGGTTAGTTCAAATAGCTGGAATTCGCCCGGTCACGCAACTTTTTTCCACACGCACCTATTAGTGCATGGAAAAAAATACTCGTCTGACTGAGGCCTTATGCGAGAAACTCGCCCATGTAAAAGCTCCCTTAAGTCCAGATGTGTGCGGTTGTTTCATCTCTACAACCTCATTCCATAGATATCATACAAAGGAGGCCAATAGATCAGGGGTTATTTTCTATTTAGTGTATCTTATTTTTGGACAATTTAATGGCACCTTAACCTCTCGGCAATGTCTGGCATATGTGCGAGGTTTGTATGGAACGGGTTCTGGCGTGGGCTTGTAAGGATAAAAAATACAGATAATATACTGCAGTACAGAAGTACAGTACTGCAGTGTATTATCTGAGTGATCATAAGATCGCAGGTTCAAGTCCACTACACAGATACAACAAAAGGTAAAAAAGGAAAATAGTAAAAAAAGAAACATGTAAAAAAAAATAAAGGCCCCTTTTTTGTGCAGTTCTTTTTTTTCAAAAAAGGAATTAAAAAAATAATAACATGTTTGGTATCGCTGCATACATACAATAATTTGAACACACTTTTTATCCCTCACAGCAAACACTGTAATAATACAATGGAGACAGAATCCTATTGTTTTTCATTTCACCTCTCATAAAATGCAATGAAAGTGATCAAAATAATACAAAACAAAATTGGGCAATGCTAGAAAATTCCATAAAATCATTACAAAAAGTTGTACATGACTATTAGATTCCTTGCCACTCTAATGCTAATGCTATGGTGCCATTTTTTGTTTATTGAGCAGTGACTGGCTGTAGCGGTCATGTGTGTCAATGTGACAACAAACTCCGGTGGGTGTCAAAGAGACGGCAAGGTAACTTGAAGATCCTGGTGTCGTGGCATGGTGGCCTCGATGCAGAGCAAGACCTGTCACCTTGTTATCCAGAACAAGGAATAATCCACCATGTGCAGAGACTGCTGGGTGCTGTCTCTCTTTGCTGCATGGATGCATGCTGGATTAGTCATGTCTGGGAGAAGGTTGAAGGTGTGGTTTTCTAATTGCTCTGCCAGTCCTCAGGTGAGGAGTAGCTTTATATTCTCACCCCTCCCTTTGCTCAATGCTGCTTATTTCATTTCATACAGGAGTAGTTGGAATGTGGAGCTCCTCTGTACTGGGTGTATTGCTACTTTCAGATAAGTGTTGCAGTTTCCTTTTCTGTTGTATTTCTGTTTTCATTCTTGCATTGCTTTGCTGTGTCACTTCACCTATCCAGGGGCTCAGGGGCGTAACTAAAGGCTCAGGGGCCCTGATGAAAAACGTGAGCTGGGGCCCCCCCTCTATCTGTATTTGTACCTGTACCCATAACTAAACCATGCTGCACAGAGACATAACTTGAAGCTTCTGGGCCCCAATGCAAAACCTGTAACAGGGCCTCCAACTATAATGCTTTGTTCATAGTACTGGGCTCCCTATATGGAGAAGAGAGGTCTTATGGGCTCGGGTGCAACCGCATCCCCTGCATCCTCTATAGTTACGCCCCTGCAGGGGCTCCTATAAGGACAACAAGGGCCCAGGAAGAAGACCATGGGGCCGCCTTTATCGAGGTGATGACTCCGCTTCTAGGCAGGGACCCTTTACCCTCCTGCTAGGTTAGGGCCAGGGTTCCTTCTCCCTGGAGTGGTGTTACTGTTCAGCATAGCATGGTGTGCTTCTGTTTCCAGCAGTGGGTACATTATCTTATGCCATGTGGAGTGTAGTACTCTTGTGTCCCACAGGCTTTTCCTTCTGCTTTATGTACTCCTGTTGTGGTGATTACTGTTCTACAGTACATAGTATTTTCAACTGCAGTAGTTGTGTAGGTCACCCTGCGTCGGTTCTGAGCGTGGTGCTCGTGTGCCGCACGGATATGACACCTGGAACCCAATGCAAAAATACCACCTCAACTATGACATCATTTATAATGCTGGTGTCCATTAATGGGCCAGAAGACTCTATCGGGTCTAGGGCCCATGCGTGATTAGAACCTTCTTCGCACCCTATAGGAAAACTCCTGATGCTTTGCCTACCTATAAATTAGAACAGCAAAAATTTCAGCTTGTTGAACTTAATATACATTAGTCTAGCAGCCCAGCAACACCCTGGCTCGGCCCACAAGACAAACACATGTAGTTGACAAATATAGTTTAAAGCAACTAATTACTGTCTCGTGTTACGGAGGAACTTCTGCTGTTCCTCATTTATTTTCGCTCCACTCAAGTAACTCAAATGCCACTTTCTTGTCTTTAAAGAAGGAGGAAAACTGTGGATTATTGATTTGCCTGTGAACAGAAGACCAACCTAAAAGCCCCGATGAATTGTCACTCATTATTGAAATTACTGAACACTAATTAAACTGGCAGCTCAAGTCCCAGCAGGCAGTGTTCAGCTGAAGCTGAAATTCAGATGCTTGGACAGTGGAGGAGGCGAAGCTCTCACAAATAGCGAGATTTCAATACGGTTTGCATTAATCTTTGTAAGTTAGGGAAGTGTGTGTTCGATGTTAAGTATCCATCAAGGATCCTGTCACAAGGTTACGGTGCGATGACTAATGCAGTACAAGGGTTTGGAAGGAGGTGCAAGATGTTTTCAGATTGCATTCTACTTCTGAGAAATGTAGCGCTTTTCTTTGTCTAACACTTGAGTTTTAACCCCTTGAAGGCTTTTAGGACTCCATGGCCAGATGCATTTAGATAATTCTGCATCAAAAAAATGATCAAAAGATTTCTTTGCAATGCAAATCATTGAGCTACCCCTTTGTGTGAGTCATTTTGGTCAAAAAATGGTGCAGTTCCAATGGAGACCACCAATAATGGCAGCTATTACAGTTCCACATAGAGTGTAAGCTTCCTACAGATCATGAATGTAGTATTATCATACGTTTCTATTGACATTGAATTACATACATTATCCTAACAAAAGTACCATACATCAGTAGAATGGATGGTGTCTAATTAGCATGTCACATGTCCTAAACCATGCTGCATAAGATGTTGGAGGTGTCAGCCATGGTTTGTGTGGGAAACTGCACGCTATTGGATATACAGGTTATGCCATCCGTCAGGAAGTGCAATGCATCGGCCCATCTAAAGGGTGTAAGGAGCATCGTCGTTGGGTGGTTGAGCAATGGAAGAACATTCTATTGAGTGATGAACCACACTACTTCATCTTCAAATCAGATGGATGTACTTGGGTGTGGAGGATCCTGGGGAACACCTTCTGCTAGACTGTGTTGTTCCAACAGCTAAGTATGGCGAAGATTGCATAATGGTCTGGGGATGTTTTACATGGCATGGTCTCGGCTGTAGTAACAAGAACCATAAACAAGGAGGTGAACCTGGACATTCTAGACAATAATGTGCTGCTGTCAATGTGACAATACTCTGGGGATGGTCTGCAATACTTCCAACATGGCATTGCGCCTTGTCATAAATCCAACACTGCTTTATGTTGGTTTGAGGATATGGGTGTTCCACAATTGGATCGGCTTTACAGAGTCCCACCCTGAACCCTACTGAACATTTTTGGTATGAGCTGGAACATCGGGTTAAGAAATACGAACAGCGTCCATCTTCTTTGAGAGAACTCGCCAAACATTTACAGGATGAATGGAAGGAAAAATCTGCCGAAGTGTATCAGACATTGGTAAAGAGTATGCCATGGAGAGTATCTGATGTCAAAGGATTAACATATGGAAATAAACACTACTTTTGATTTTTGATCAGGTGCTCAATTACAATTGGTAGGATAGTGTGTAATAAAGATTTCAGTCCCTCAAGGACATATAGATACAATATATTTTTACCTTTCCTATCCTAAGGATTCTTTCACAGGAATTTGAAGCCGTGTGGAAAAATCCATGCCAAAATCTGTATGCAGAATTGAAAATGGCTTAATTCTGATGGCATTTCCACATCAAAATCCGCATTTAGGGCAGATTCCGACGAACGTGGTTTCTCCCCCTATGTGGCCATGATAATCACGGCCACATAACAGGACAAAACTAAACCACTGATATCAATAAGTTTCAGTGCTTTCATTTTCACTAGTACAATTAATGGCCGAGAAAAGATAGGACCTACCCTAGTATAGACTTAGCCTAGATAGTCTGAAGGTGCACAAGATTTATCAGTTTGAGGGCAGTTTCAGACTAACGTGATTTCGGACCATTATGAGGCCGTGATAATCACGGCTGCATAACGGGACAAAACGAAAACACTGAGTTCAGTAGGATTTCAGTCGTTTCGTTTTCACTTGCTCTTTTCTAAGCCGTTAGTTGTATGGCCAAGAAAAGACAGGACCTGCCCTATCTTCCCTGCACATAGTGAATACTACATGTGGGAAAGATCGGGTGGCACCTATCTTCCCGCTCTGCCGCGGAGTTTGAAAAGTCATCGAAGGGGAAAAAATTCCCCTTGATCAAGGGCAACTAATGCTCATTAACTAGTTGTGCCTACGCTCGTCTGAATCTGCCCTCATAAATCTGGAGCATTTTAACCCTTTCCAATCCACTGTCTGACATCTGAAGATATTCTGATTGAAGGCTATACAGCTCCGATGTCAGAAGACGTCTGGTAGGGTATTCTTACTGTATATTACTGGCCGATCTGTTGTCAGGGGCCTCTCCAGCATGTCCCATACCGCAGTATTGGCTCTAGCCAGAAGATGGCGCCCTTGTATAATGGCAGAAAGAGAAAGACCCCTAGGAAACCCTGAATCCAAAATTGGATTGCAAAGGGTTAAGACTGTCTACTACAAGTTTGCACTGTCTAGCTATTAGACGGTAGACATATTTGTCAAGTCTTCTCTGCCACATATCAAGTGTAGAAAAGTCATAGATTATGGTGCAGGCCATATTTTGTGACTTTAGGCCTTTTCAGCCTGGCCTCTGCAACTTCTATAAAAGTGGGCAGGGCTAGACAAGAAGGGAGTGTAGCTTCTCGGGCCGGTCAGATTTACTATAATTTATGCCAGATAGATGAAACCTATGCCAGCTAGTAGGTGCCATTAGATGCTGAAAGTCTAATAGGAGGCGTGTGCCTTTTAATACATTTATTGCAGAAGTAAATGTGCCTCAATATTGGCAAATCTGCTCCATTGTTTCATTTTATGAGAAAATAAGGCTTTGATTATAGCATAGATGAACGAGGCGATGGGCCTTGGCCTCCACCACTTATGGTCTTCCATAATCTTAAAGAGGTTTTTCAGTCTGTAAATAAATTGATGGCAGTAGGCGAAATTAAAAACATCACTCCTCGTAGAAGTGTTGCTCCCCCGACGGTGCTCCAGTAGTTCTACGTACTTTTTCTGCAACAGCCACGTGATTGTTTATCCACGCGACCTCTGCAGCCAATAGTAGGCCCCAACACCAGAGGTTATCAGTGATGTCCTGTACAGAGGCCAGGGCTTCTACATTAGACACCCATATGACCTATGGGATGTCACTAGGACACAGGTCAGATGCCGTGGTGCCAGAGCGTGAAACGGCTCTTTGGCTCCATGGTAAGTATATTGATAAAATACAATTTTAAGCAAAGGGTGGCTCAAAACGTTAAAAAAAAATAAGTCACACAAATCTTTAAAAGGGCCACTCCAGCAAAACGCATTTTCCATCCTTACCAGCACTGATTGCCTGTCACACTCTATTGTGTCAATGTATTGCAGACATTTCTCTACCCTCTTTCTGGTGCTTATATATTAAGGCTGAGATTTTGGCCTTTCAGTTTTGCTTATATTCCATGATGCATCAGAACACTATTAGCTGAAACTACATCATTCTGTCTTCAGTGTGGAATATCTACTATATTCCCCTAAATAAGCTACATACCATAATTACACAGTCAGGAGGATGAGCTGTGATCTCCTCTATTATAACTGTGTGACAGGAGCTGTGTGATCATCATCACTAACTGTGATCTACTATATTCCCCTAAGTAAGCTGCATACCATAATTACACAGTCAGGAGGATGAGCTGTGATCTCCTCTATTATAACTGTGTGGCAGGAGCTGTGTGATCATTATCAGTAACTGTGACCAGAGTGTCTGTGTCCTCCTCTAGGCAGTTTCTGTGTTTTTTGAGCACTTTCTCCTATTTGTATAAATATTTATCCTGCACAGCAAAAGCTGTAACTCACCCTCCCCCATAAAAAACTGAGGCAAAATGCTTATTTTGTGCGTTTTGCCTCATCAAAAATGCAATAAAAGTGATCAAAAAAATAATATGTAGTCCATAGTGTTACCACTAAAAACTACAGCTTCTCCACAAAACAAAAGCCCTCACTGAGCTCCATCCATGGAAAAATAAAAAGTTATTGGACTTTGAATGCAAAAACAGTTGTGCAAAACCTCTAAAAATGTATATTCCTTTTGGTATTGTCGTAATCATACTGACCCACAGAAAAAAATGTATTATGTCATTCATGCTGCATGATTAACGTTGTAAAAAAAAACTATGGCAGAATTGATGCGTTTTCTCTCTCTCTGCTATAAGAAAAAAATGAATAAAAGTTTTACCGTACATTATATGTACCCAAAAATGGTACCAACACAAACTACAGTCCAACATGCAAAAAAAGCCCCTATATTGCCATGTCGATGGACAACTAAAAAAAGTAATGGCTTTTGAAAAGTGGAGATGAAAATTCCCCCGAAAATCGTTACATCCTTTGGGCCAAAATAGGCCAAGTGCTTAAAACCCTTTCCAATCCAATTTTGGATTCAGGGTTTCCTAAAAGGCTTTCTCTTTTTGCTGTTATACAACGGTGCCATCTGCTGGCTAAAGCCAGTGTGTGTGCGCCAGAGAGCCTCCAACAGCGGAGTGGCAGGCAATAGACGGTAAGAATACCCTGTCGGACGTCTTCTGACATTGGAAGCTTCAATCAGAATGTAGGAAGACGTCAGACAGTGGATTGGAAAGGGTTAAAGGGGTTGTCCCGTGAAACAAAGTGGGGGGTATACACTTCTGTATGGCCATATTAATGCACTTTGTAATGTACATTGTGCATTAATTATGAGCCATACAGAAGTTATTCACTTACCTGTTCCGTTGCTAGCGTCCTCGTCTCCATGGTGCCGTCTAATTTTCAGCGTCTAATCGCCCGATTAGACGCGCTTGCGCAGTCCGGTCTTCTCCCTTCTGAATGGGGCCGCTCGTGCCGGAGAGCGGCTCCTCGTAGCTCCGCCCCGTCACGTGTGCCGATTCCAGCCAATCAGGAGGCTGGAATTGGCAATGGACCGCACAGAAGACCTGCGGTCCACCGAGGGTGAAGATCCCGGCGGCCATCTTCACAAGGTAAGTCAGAAGTCGCCGGAGCGCGGGGATTCGGGTAAGTACTGGACGGTTTGTTTTTTTTATGCCTGCATCGGGTTTGTCTCGCGCCGAACAGGGGGGCTATTGAAAAAAAAAAACCCGTTTCGGCGCGGGACAACCCCTTTAAGGGATTAACAAGTGTAGGACATGGTCCCAGTCTGGTATTATCTAGGGATATATAGCACTATTATCTGAGCACTATATACAGTAGCAATAGATTGGCAATCAATGTTGGTATTAATTGCTCCCTACTGCAAAAAGAAAGGCGAAGGAGCCTTCACAGACCATTCTACAATCCAAGGAGATGACTTATGTCACTACTTCTAATACATAGCTATGGTAAAAAAAAAAAAACATTGTTGGTTTCCTAAAAACTAAAACGGATTTATTTTCTTGCATTACATACCGTAAAATTAAGAATGTTTTGTCAATGTCCTCCAAAAAATTGAAAAAGTTACACTTTTAGTGTTTATTGCCATGCCTATAATTGTGCATCTTGCAGTGAGTCTTATTAATACAGCCGTGAATTGTGTTGAATGTAAGAAGCTGTAGAGCCAAGCTGTCCTGCCTCCCATTTCTCCAGGAGGCCAGTCTGCTTTATCCTTTACTTGCTCTGATGTGCTTCATACAGATGTGTCTTGCATTATTGAGACCACTGACGTGCATCAAAGACTCCCAAAGCTGTCACAATAACACAAGGACATTGCACTGGCCAGCATGCATAGTTTTGTTGGCAGGCTTTCATTTCATTAACATGTGAAACAAAAAGACACTTCATTGTCATCCTCATTTACTTATTTGTTAATGTGTGTTCTGTGCACGCTATACTTCTCTTATAATCTACACAAAGTGCAGAGAGCGGAGGATCGCTGCTCTGGCTGAATAATTTATATATTGATATATGTCTCTTGGAAAATATCTAAGGCTTAAATAAATTTATCCTCTGTTTGTTGGCCGTCAGGCTGTTTGGCATCAACCTTTTTATAGCGAAACGCTTACCGGTAGCAAAAAAAGTTGTTGCATATACAATGAAGTTTGCAAAATCGTAATAAAGTTGTAATATACGGTGGGTATAAAAAGTTTTCACACCCCCGTTAAAATGCCTGGTTTTTGTCATGTTCAAAAAAATTCGACAAAGATGAATCTTTTTGGATTTATTTCCGCCTTCCGTGTGACCCGTTATCTGGACAATTCCATTCAGAAATAAATTGAAATCTTTACAAGTGAAAATATTTAAAAAGAAAACTAAAATAATGTGGTTGCATAGATGTGCACACTAGAGATGTGTGAGCACCCAAATGCTCGGGTCCGCGTTATTCGAGTCGAGCTTTTCGTAGAATTCAAGAGCTCTACTCGAGTAACGAACCCCATTGACTACAATGGGAGACCCGAGCATTTTTGTATGTGGGACGCCGGGTGCCGAGCTTTTTTTTTTCTTCTAGGTTCGTCTCTCTCTCTCTCTCTCTCTCTCTCTCTCTCTCTCTCTCTCCTGCCTGCCAGACAAAAAATTTGCCAATGATGCGCGCTGTGTCGCGGCGGGGAAGGGCCAAAACAGGCATGTTACAGCGGGGAGGAGCCAAAAACTAGGGCGGAGTCGAACATGGCTTGATGCTCGTTCGAGTAACGAACAGAATCGAGTACGCTAATACTCAAATGCTCAACTCTAGTGCACACCCTAAAACTAATACTTCGTTGATGTACCCTTTGGCTTTATGACAGCATGCAGTTCTCTTGAGTTGGTGTCTATCAGCATGGCACATCTTGACTTGGCAATCTTTGCCCACTCTTCTTTGGAGAAGTACTCCTAATCTGTCAGATTCCGGGGCGTCTTGTGTGTAGCACCCTCCTCCAGGTCAACCCCTAGATCTTCAATGGGATTCAGGTCTGGGCTCTGGCTGGGCCATTCCAAAACTTAGACCTTCTTCTGGCGAAGACATTCTTTTATAGAGTAAAGTTGAGTGAACATACTCTGCCGAGCTTGATGCTCGTTCCAGTATTAGCGTACTCGATGGTGCTTGTTACTCGAACGAGCATAAAGCCATGTTCGACCCCGCTCCAGTTTTTGGCTTCTCCCCGCTGTGACGTGCCTGTTTTGGCCCCTCCCCGCAGCGACGTGCGTCAATGGCAAATTTTTTGTCTGGCAGGCAGGAGAGAGAGAGAGAGAGAGAGAGAAAAAAGAGAAAAAGAAAAAAGAAAAGCTTGGCACCCAGCGTCCCACATACAAAAATGCTCGAGTCTTCCATTGTAGTCAATGGGGTTCGTTACTCAAGTAGAGGTCTTGAAGTTTACGAAAAGCTTGACTCGAATAACACGGACCCGAGCATTTGGGTGCTCGCTCATCTCTAATTTAGAGGTATGGTTTGCGCCGATGTCGTGCAGAAAGGGGAAATTCCTCTTCATCTTGAGCTTTCTAGCCAAGGCCGGAAGGTTTTGTGTGAAAATGGACTGACATTTGGAACTGTTGATAATTCCCTCCACCTTCACTAAAGCACCACCAGTTCCAGCAGTAAAAAACAGTAAATTATGGCCATAAAGTTCCCCCTTGGTCTCATCAGTCATCTGCGAGCAACTCAACATAATAATTCTAAAATGCGATTGATTTCTTTTAATGTCACCATATTTGAATGGTATAAAGATCTGGAGATGTTTCTTCATGCTTGTGAAGTCAGATGGTCCCACAAACCAGCATATAGACTCTGAACAGGTTAGGGAGGACCCTAATTCGTACTGTGGGGCTTCATGATTTCTATGTATGGTTCTGGTTGACCATTTTTATTCAAACGGTCTTCTGAGAATGAGCTAATCGTAAGTAGTCTTGAATCTGGAACCACCAGAAATCAACTGCAATTGTACTAATTCATTTTCCACAGTGCCTCTATGGGGCAAATGAAGCATTACATAGTTCCCATTAAAGTCGATGGATAGATCATGTATTGCGCTGGGTCCTCCACAGAGGGAAAGACTTAAGATGAGAAATCCAGAATGAGGATCCCAGAATTCCCTGATAGTGTATTTGAATATTATTTTTCTAAATTAGTCAATCCCATTAAAACAAAATGGAGTGCAGATATTAGAGAAATAAAAGAGACCAGTATATTTTATTATGGAGATTATTTGTAGGGAGCTCTAAAAATTACATTCCCTCTTCTTCCTTTGCCATCTCTGTCTCTGTCAAAGGAGCTTGGATGATCTCTCCATGTATGAAGTCAGAAAAGTCTTGTGTCAATGTTTTACATAGCAATGTCCGGTAATCAGAGCTTTCAATTTACTTTAGATTATTATCAATAGCTATCAGCTACCATGCACAAGTCTCAAACATTATTGAGCATGGTGGAGTTACTTTTAAACAACTATCTTTCAAAGACTTCAACTTTAGATGAATCTTTAGCTTAGATTAGTATTTATTAAAATATTTTCTCATCTTGCAAGTTCTGGCAAACATATTGTAATAAAACTGTCTACCTGTTGCCAGTTAGGTCTTAAAGGGGTTGTTCTAATAAAAATGTACCAATATAAGCAGTGTTGAGCGAACCAAAACTTTTTGTTTTAGGTCGAACTTTGGTAAAAGTACAGTTTGCTACCCAGCGTGGTTCATCTTCTCCAAACCCACTAAAATGAATTCTTATTCTACTTTCTCTTCTTCTTCCTTTCTTTTTCTCTTCCTCCTTTTCAGAGGGACACGATATAAAGCCTGTATAGGACTGTTTGTGTAGATGATCTGACAAGGTGCCAGCATGGCATTGAAATGTGTAGCCATGATCAAATAAGATCACTTGTTCAATAAGTATACTACCGAAGAATCATAATATTTCCATAGTCGATCTGGCACCCAGATGACATGGTAATCCTTGAGTCCATACACTAGTGATCTAGTATGCATTCTGTCCAAGGTTGTAGTCCAGGAGACAGAAGCTGTCAACACAATCCGAACTATACTGTCATAATCTTGAAGAAACACCATTTTTTCCTAATTTATACAGGTAGAACAACTTGTTACATGACTTCCATGGTACAAAGTACAAGGTTGCAAGGTACAACTGTAGGGCCATAGGTTTTTGTCCGTATGGTTGAACTGTATGCACAAAGGCAGTAGAGAAGCACAAAGAGTCTGAAGGAACACAACAGAATTGTAAGTACTCAATGATTCTCCATATGGTATCTCCTATAAGCAATATAAAGTCCAAAATAATTAGAGGTAAATAAAGGCACAATAAGCTTCTACTGACACTTTATTACTGATCAGTCAACTTCCAGATTGTACAAGGTCATACTGTAATATGGTTGTGTGTCTGACTTCTAAATAAAACCTTTCCTACTGTTGGGACCTTACCAAAAGGTGGAGAAGAAGTCTACCTACACAGAATGCTTCCATTACTGGATACACTCATCTGATACCATATTATATGCCCCGTGGCCTTCAAAACTGCAGCCGTTCATTGTGGTGCCCATCTACAAGTATCAGAGGACCCAGGATACACCAACAATACTTTGTCCACACTATTACTCTACCATCAACTATTGAAACCTGACTGGAAGAGTTTATCGACTCATGCTCCTTACAACAAATTCTGACCTCCCATCAGCACGGTGCAACAGAAATTTAAATTCACCTGACCAGTCAATGTTTTTTCACTGCTAGTGATCCAATTTTGCATACTTTTCCCCCTGGAGTCTCGCCTTTCTGTTTCTTTTACATCACAATGGCACTGGAACTGGTCTATTGCTGTTATAGCCCATCCATGCAAAGTAAGGACGATTTGTGTATTCAGACATTTTAATTAAAGCCCAAGGGTTGCACTCAGCTCCAATTTACTTGACTGTACGGCGCCTGTTCATCAGAATGATTCTTGACATCCTTCTCTGACACCTTCCATCAATGAGTTGTTTCCATCCACAGGATCCATTTTTCTGGATGTCTTTCCTCGATCACACCATTCTCCATATTCTCTCCACAACCCAACTAGGTTTTCGATATCTGAAATCATGACCCCGGTTAGTCTTGCACCGATGACCATACCTCTCTGATCTCTTGATTTTAACATTCGAATGCGAATTCCCACTGATTTATGGAAAACTTGCACCCCCAAGGTCATGGGTCTACTGTAATTTTCATACAAAGAAGCCTCAATCATGAAAGGGCAAGACTCTCCAAGAAAGTGGCCATTCTGCGTAATTCGAGACTCTATTGGTTTAGCCTTTTCAGTATTTTCCTCTTGTTTTGTAAACTCCTTTAAAAAGTCTTCCTCAAATAAGATTGAGAAGAGCAAGCAGTTTCTTTTTCCCTTCCTCTCAACATAGGATACATTATTTTGGTTTGATTATATTGGACTTTGATAGCAAGCAGAAAAACCGCAGCACGCCTCCAGAAAATGTACAATCTACCTTTCATCTTAAATTTGACAAAATGCTGATGTCCTATATACCCTCGAAATATGAATCAAGGTCTACAGAGAGTTGACAGATTGTATGAAATGCAAAAGACAAAATTCTTAAAAGTCTTTCTTCCAGCAAAATGGAAGAACCAAAGTAGCCTCTCGCCCCCACCGAGGAGTCTTCCCTTTTGCCTTACTTTGGCAGAAGTCCACTTTTATTACAGTTGTTGACTTTCAGTTTTATTTTTTCACTTTTTTTTTTTTTTTTTGTAAATCAACAAACACAGCACTAGGCAGCATGTGCCTCATTTTATCAAATGGTACACAGCTTGTTAATGGCTTCCCCTGATAATTTGAACTAATCTATGGTGATGACCAGAGGGACAGCTATGATTGTCATGTTAGTAAAAAAAATCAAAACAATCATGTTACGTCAGTTCTACCATTAAAAGACTTGCTTCTCTGCAAATTTTTGCGCTCAGTAATTAATACTCTAGGGCATCCAGTTTCCAAGCCGGTTCTCTAGGCTCTAAAATGCCACTCACCTGATAATTATTTCAGGAACCCATGCACGAATAAATGTGATTGACAAATGCAGCATTGCTATAATTGCCTCAAGCAGAGTGAGAGAAAAAGGAGAAAGGAAAAAGGAGAGTTAACTACTTATGTGCTTACTTATGATTCAAGAGCGAAAAAAAAAACACAAAAAAACCAGCCAAAACCTGTGTTGAGGACGCATAGTGCAATCCACCGCTGTGCTTATCAAGCTCGCTCTCTCCGGCGGTGCTTGTTTGTTTCTTCGCTGTGATTGTATCAGTGTCAGTATTTCAGAAATAGACTTACATTTAAGGGTTCGCTCCCAATCCCATGCGGATTAAGTGTTTTACTAGGCAAAAAAAAAAAAAAATTAAAAAAAATTCTACCTGTCTGATGGTTCTAAACCTGAACCAGACAGATATTCCTGCCTTCAAGAGAAATAGTGAAGTCAATAGACATTTATGATGAAGTCACCGAAGGAAGGCTTGTAAGGAATGGAATAGTTCTGCTCTGTTCTGTAATTTATCACAGACTCGAGTGAAGGATTGTATGTTTATATTGGTCTAAGCAGAAACGTTACCCTTTGGCTTTACCTGAAGCAAACTACCAGAAGAAAGAGCGTCGGATAGATAATAAATACACATGGAGAGGCAGACAAATAATACTTAAGAAACATCAACATATTGCCTGTATATTCGTGTGCCTCGGTGTTAAAGACACGGAGCTCGAAAATTTTGCGAGAAGCAAAAAAGTTGGAGTTGCCCAAAGCACTCACTCAAGTTCCAAATATTCTTTTCGGCAATGTAGTAAAGCAGTGACTCGATCGACTGCTATGGGCAAAAAAATGCTACGTTTTAATTGGGTTACTTAAGATGTATACGCTGCCGTGAAAAAGTCTCAGGGCTCCTTCAAAGTGATGATCGCAATATCGTCAGGAGAAAATCGCGGGAAAATCGCAACTTTTATCCCTCGATTTTTTTGGAGCGTTCTCTCAAAAACATCACTGACGCTGGCAATCTTTGAGCATGTTTTTTTCTGCATGGTTTTAATGCAATTTTTTTTAGTGCGAAAGTCAAAAGGACTTTTCTAATGTGCTTTGTGATGCAATGAAAAGAAGGCTCCATAGGGAAACACGGGAGATAAAAAAAAAAACGCAAAATGCTGAAAGATAGGGCATGCCACTGTAGAGATGAGCGAGCACCCAAATGCTCGGGTCCGCGTTATTCTAGTCGAGCTTTTCGTAAAATTCGAGAGCTCTACTCGAGTAACGGACCCCATTGACTACAATGGGAGACTCGAGCTTTTTTGTATGTGGAACGCCGGTCCCGAGCTTTTTCTTTTTTTTTTTCTTGGTTTGTGTGTGTCTCTCTCTCTCTCCCGCTCTCTCTCTCTCTCTCTCTCTCTCTCTCTCTTTCTCTCTCTCGCTCTCTCTCCCTCTTCACCTTCCTGCCAGACTAAAAAGTTTCAAATGACACGCGCTGCATCGCGGTGGGGAGGGGCCTAAACAGGCACGTCACTGTGGGGAGGAGCCAAAAGCTGGAGCGGGGTTGAACGCGATTTGACGTTCGTTCGAGTAACAAGCACCATCGAGTACGCTTATGCTCGAACGAGCATCAAGCTCGCCAGAGTACGTTCGCTCAACTCTACATGCCACCATTATTTTTAGCATAACCGCATGAGTACAAACATCGCAAATGTGAGGGAAACCATTGAAAATCATTGGTTCCATTATTGGTTCCAATATTCTGCATTTTCACTCACTCTCACATCACACGATGTTATCGCCGGTGGGAAGGCGCCCTTAGGCAGGTGTGATGAAAACGCCGCGAAGTAAGAATGCTTTCAAAAATAGAAGTGTTTATAGTTTATTTGTCAATGAACAAAATACAAAGGGAATGAACAAAACAAAATCAATTCTTCTTGGTACACTTGCACACAGTTTTTGAAGGACCATGGAGGTTGTTCCAAACATCTTGGAGAACTAGGCACAGATCTTCTGTGGATGTCGGCTCGCTCCAATCCTTCTGTCTCTTCATGTAATCCCAGACAGACTGGATGGTGTGAGATCAGGGTTCTGTGGGGCCGAATCATCACTTCCAGGACTCCTTGTTCTTCTTCACACTGAAGATAGTTCCTAATAACATTGACCAGATGTTCGGGGGTTCTTGTCCTGCTGCAGAATACATTTAGAGTCAATCACATGCCTTCTGTTTTTGTAAAAAAAAATTCCTAATTTGCAGCATTTTTTTCCACACTTACTGAAAACCTTTTACACAGTACTGTAGTAAGAGACTGAATACTTCCCACGTACGGGACAATGTGACTGTAGAATACAACATAGATGTACCTGGATGTTTGCTAATAGCAGACCTTCTAATGTAGGTTTAATAGTATCTCAAGAAAATATCCCTAGTCGTGCACAGTGGGCCTAAAAGCTTCAACAGATGGGTGTATTGTACGAGTATTTAATGAGGTGGTCTTGGGTTAAGTTTGCTGCACTGGATCCCCGCTGATCAGCTGATTCCCGCTGCCGCTGGATGGAGCAGGAAACAGACTGCGCTATCCATAGTCAAGCATCCTAAGTTGGGATTGCAGGCACAACTCCCATTGAATTCAATGAGAGCCATGCCTGCTGTACCGAACCGGGCAGCTGCAATGTTGACAGCCACGTCAGGAACGCAGCTGACTGTCAGGGATCCCGAGTGGCAGGATAGGCCATCAATAAAAAAATTGCCCAAAATCCTGGAAACCTCTTTAACTTTCTATTTTACAGACAAAAGTTACAGACTAGAGATGAGCGAACGTGCTCGTTTAGAGCAATTACTCAATCAAGCATTGCTTTTTTCGAGTAACTGCCTAATCGGGCAAAAAGTTTCGTGGGGTGCCGGGAGGGAGCGGGGGGTTGCGGTGGGGAGTGGGGGGGAGGGGGGAGAAGGAGAGAGCTCCCCCCTGTTCCCCCCTGCCACCCCCCGGTGCCCCCCGAATCTTTTCGCCCGAGTTGGCAGTTACTCGAAAAAAGCGATGCTCGATTGAGTAATTGTCCTAAACGAGCACGTTCGCTCATCTCTATTACAGACCCAATGGTAATAAGAATCTGTAGCCATTCTATCAGCTCCTATAAGGGCATTTCCACACCACCTGTAGAAGCATAGACATAGCTGGCCAGCATATATCCAAGATGGCAAAGTACATCAATTAGGGCCCCTTCACACACAGGGCCCCTTTACACACAGGGCCCCTTTACACACAGGGCCCCTTCACACACAGGGCCCCTTCACACACAGGCCCCTTTACACACAGGGCCCCTTCACACACAGGGCCCCTTCACACACAGAGCCCCTTCACACACAGGGCCCCTTCACACACAGGGCCCCTTCACACACAGGGCCCCTTCACACACAGGCCCCTTTACACACAGGGCCCCTTTACACACAGGGCCCCTTCACACACAGGGCCCCTTCACACACAGGGCCCCTTCACACACAGGGCCCTTTACACACAGGGCCCCTTCACACACAGGGCCCCTTCACACACAGGGCCCCTTCACACACACTACTTTTTCAGAGTTTCCCAATGCTTGAAACAAATGACGGAAGTTTCAAGTGAGCGTCACATTTTTGGTTAGCTTTTTGTGATTGTTCTCAGCAAGAGAAACGACGTAATCTTGTAGATATGATACCTTTTAATGGCTAACAAAAATACATGATGTAATAATAGCAAGCTTTCGTACCAACGCAGGGTACTTCTTCCGGCTTAAATGGATTGGATCTGAAGAGGCATGCATATTTATACACACTTATAACATACATACTTATGACAAGGCACAGATATGGATGGGATTGGTTCGCACTTAAAAGGAATTCTGCAAACCAGAAAACAAACTTTTTTTGTCTAGGCACTGATAGCGGAGTGAAAGTTTTATGGTCTCTAAATTACTGTTGGAGGGGGGGGGGGAAAGGTCAACAGGCTCGAATTGTTATAAGAGATACACAAACATTTTTAGCTAAATACTGATAAGGGAGTGAAAGTTTATGGTCACTGAATTACTGTTGATGGGGGTCTTCTCTGTGCAATCAAGTCTCACACTTCCCATTCACGCATAAATCCTGGGGAATAATTTAACCCAGTATTCAGCGTGTCAAAGGTTGTTATCAATTTATACTCCCAAATTCTTCTGTGGTTTTGTGACTTGAAACCACCCTTCAATATCAAAACTCTCATATCTCCTATGTCATGTCCATGGTTAGAGAAGTGTTCGGCCACAGGTAATTCTCTTCTTCTGTGTTCAATCGTGTGACGGTGAGATCTCATCCTGGCTTTGAGTTTCTGTCCTGTTTCTTCAACATAAAGACCCCCAACAGGACATTTACTGCACATGATCAGGTACACAACATTGGACGAGGAACATGTGAATGTCCCCTGGATCTTATAGTCCTGCTGTGTGTTGGGGATCCGTATCCTGTCCGCAGTCAGTACATGTGAGCAGGTCTTACAGCTCCTTACATTACAGGGATAAGTTCCTTTTTGTGTGTCAGAGGGTAATGCACTCCTGATTATAATCAGGAGTGCATTACCCTCTGACACACAAAAAGGAACTTATCCCTGTAATGTAAGGAGCTGTAAGACCTGCTCACATGTACTGACTGCGGACAGGATACGGATCCCCAACACACAGCAGGACTATAAGATCCAGGGGACATTCACATGTTCCTCGTCCAATGTTGTGTACCTGATCATGTGCAGTAAATGTCCTGTTGGGGGTCTTTATGTTGGAGAAACAGGACAGAAACTCAAAGCCAGGATGAGATCTCACCGTCACACGATTGAACACAGAAGAAGAGAATTACCTGTGGCCGAACACTTCTCTAACCATGGACATGACATAGGAGATATGAGAGTTTTGATATTGAAGGGTGGTTTCAAGTCACAAAACCACAGAAGAATTTGGGAGTATAAATTGATAACAACCTTTGACACGCTGAATACTGGGTTAAATTATTCCCCAGGATTTATGCGTGAATGGGAAGTGTGAGACTTGATTGCACAGAGAAGACCCCCATCAACAGTAATTCAGTGACCATAAACTTTCACTCCCTTATCAGTATTTAGCTAAAAATGTTTGTGTATCTCTTATAACAATTCGAGCCTGTTGACCTTTCCCCCCCCCCTCCAACAGTAATTTAGAGACCATAAAACTTTCACTCCGCTATCAGTGCCTAGACAAAAAAAGTTTGTTTTCTGGTTTGCAGAATTCCTTTTAAGTGCGAACCAATCCCATCCATATCTGTGCCTTGTCATAAGTATGTATGTTATAAGTGTGTATAAATATGCATGCCTCTTCAGATCCAATCCATTTAAGCCGGAAGAAGTACCCTGCGTTGGTACGAAAGCTCGCTATTATTACATCATGTATTTTTGTTAGCCATTAAAAGGTATCATATCTACAAGATTACGTCGTTTCTCTTGCTGAGAACAATCACATTTTGCTCTACTGGCTAACACGGTACCAGATCTTTGTTTTTATGGTTAGCTTTTTGTAACATTTAAAACATATTTTTTAAGTCCTATAAACAAGTCTACTGAGAAAAAGCTACAAAAAAACACCATATTGAGCATTTTGACAAAAATGCCTTAAATGCCAAAAACATCTAAAAAAAACGCTAAAAACAAAAATGTTGTGCTTTTAGCCTTTTACATAACTGGCTTTATAATGATCTGTTGCAGCATGCTGCAGCGATGGTGTGTAGCGTGAAGCTGCCTTAACAGCTATACAATTTTATTCAGATATTAAATGTGTCCGTACTGTATTGTCGCGATCGTGGCGTGCGTTAATTTCTGTGTACGAAGCGCTGACTGAATTTGTCTTGCGTTGTCTTGACTTGTCTATAAGACATGAAAAACTACAGAAAAAAATGCAAGTCTAAGGGCGCCCACCCACTGGGGTTTTTTTTCACTGCGAAATTCGCAGGGTTTTTTTTTCTGCAGGGGGTCTATGGGACTTGTAATGTAAAAATCGCGATCGCGCAAAATCGCGATTTACCGCGATATCGCGATTTTGCGCGATCGCGATTTTAGCTTTGCATGTCCCATAGCCCAAAGACCCCTGTAGAAAAAAAAAAACGCTGCGAATTTCGCAGTAAAAAAACGCTAGTGGGTGGGCACCCTAAATGTGCGAATTAAGGAAAAGCACACAAAAAAACGGCATACGCAGAACACGGGTTCCATTAAAAGAAAAACGCAAACTTTTTACATGCTTTTTGGGTTAAAAAAAAAAAAGTGTGCATGAAGTCAGTGCAAGGCCTCATTCACACGGCGTTGTGTTCTCTTACGCAGGGTGCATCGCGGGGGCGAAAATCGCATCAATAAAGAATAGCTGTGAGTAATTAGCGTTTTCTCATAAAAGTTTTTGTTTTCTACCGATGTTGCAGCGTGTCATGTAAAAAATAAGCTGCAGTGTCGGTAGAAATCCTCGTAATGGCTTTTAATAGCTTATAGAGGCAGCTGTCTTCTTTTCCGAGATCCGGGCACGGCTAAACTTCCTCCCCCTCCTTTTTCTTCGGCTCACATAGGAGTCTATGGGAGCTTCCTGCATTTTTCGTCAAAAGATAGGTCAAGACCTGAAAATTGCTCATGTGAAGGAATGCATTGAAATCTAACTAGAGATGAGCGAGTATACTCGCTAAGGCACATTACTAGAGCGAGTAGTGCCTTAGCCGAGTATCTCCCCGCTCGTCTCTAAAGATTCGGGGGCCGGCGGGGGGCGGGGAGCGGCGGGGAAGAGCGGGGAGGATCTCTCTCTCCCCCCCGCTCCCCGCTGCAACTCACCTGTCACCCGCGCCGGCCCCTGAATCTTTAAAGACGAGCGGGGAGATACTCGGCTAAGGCAGTACTCGCTCGAGTAATGTGCCTTGGGCCTCGGGCAGACGGGCGTTTTTTGCCGCGATTTGCGGATCGCATGACGAATGCGCATCCGTAAATTGCGTGACCGGGGCCGAAAAATCGCCGGAAAAATCTGCTCCTAGCCGCGTTGCCTTTGAAACGGGCCCGATCACAGGAGCTCTGTCCAGCCCATTGAATTCAATGGAGCTGGCAATACAGCCGGCTCCATTGAAAGCAATGGGCTGCCGGCGAGCGCAGGATGAATTTTCGGGAAGGGCTTAAAAATATAAGCCCTTCCCTGAAAATCATCCAAAAATGTGTAAAAATAAAAAAAATATATATACTCACCTTGTTCCCGCAGACGGAGTTCAGCCGCGTCCGGCCGGCAGTTCTCCTGAACTGCTCTGAGTAGTATTCAGCAGCCGGGGATTTAAAATCCCCGCCTGCTAAATGGGCTGCCTCTGATTGGCCACAGCCCTCACCAATCAGAGGCAGCTCTCACTCACCCATTCGTGTGTTGCGATGCTGCCACCGGCCCCATTGAAAACATTGTGCAATGTGATGTGAGAGCAAAGATGGGCTGTGCAGCGATCTTTTACCCGCATCGTGTGCTAGAAAAAATAAGAGGGAAGATGGGTCCTGCCCTATCTTTTTCACAAGCACTACTGACGCGCGAGAATCCCGAGAGTGGAAATAAAACCATTGAAATCAATCATTTTGTTTCGTCCCGTTATATGGCTGTGTTCTTAATGTCCACATAACGGGACTGGAGCACGCCATCCGTTTTAGCTCTAAATGGTGCAAATTTGGATGTTTTTTTAGACTTGCTGCATAGTTTAAGGCCTCCTGCACATAAGTGTGTGCGTATTTACGCCCCACAAAAGGATGGCGTGACTGTGCTCTGTATGGAGCGCTATCAGGTGCTTTCATGTGCGCGTCTGCGCATTTTACTGTCCTTTATTTGTATTGTTGGGCCCGTTTTGAACCAACTCACCAGCCTAATTAGTCCCTGGTGTTAGCAATTAACACAGCAAAATCGCGCTGTTACGTGTACGGTTTTGTGCGGACGGGGTGCACATTTGCGCGCCCCCATAGTCTCCTATGGGGGTTTCGGTGTGCAAATGCAAACAAAATTAGAACATGTCACGTATTTTCTCTGCGGAAATGTGGGTAAAAAAACTGAAATCCGCAGCATAAACCAGCGTGCGCCAGCCTTAGAATCCGCAACGTTTTTCAAGAACGTTGCAAATTCATTGCTGGAATTTTCCAAATCCCCTTCACATGGGCCTTGAAATACCAGATTTATGGCTTATTCACATGAAGATACGTGCAAAAACACTCGCCACAGCGCAACGTGCTTTCACATGACCGAGGTTGGATGAAGTACATTTGCGCACGGGTCGGTGCATAGTACTGTACTTTTTGCACACACAGGGCCAGTTCACACTTGCGAGACAAACCTTTTCCATGGATTACATTTCCGTAGTGTCTTACGCATACCCGTGCGTACATATGTGCACATTTGCACACCCCAAAGGTTCCTATGGAGACCTTTATTACGCAAATATGTACCAAAATAGAGCATGGACCCATTGAAAAATTCCGCACCGCATGTTGCGCAGCAAATTTATAATGCATCATGATGGTTTTATCAGACGATCGTATGCGCAAATACACTCGCCAACGTATCTGCGCTGTGTATGATGTTGCTTTGTGCGCATATGAGCGCGTAGTACCGTATTGTTTGCACATGCAGGGCCTGTCCAATGTGCGTGCAAAACACCCCACCCTGATAGCCTAGCGATTTCGCGCATTTGCGACCTCCAATAGAATTCTATGGGGGCTGTTGCTGCACGATGCACGGAAAGATAAAGCAGCTCCTTTTTTTTTTTTGCGCAGCAGAAAATGTTAATGAGAACAATCCCAATGATATCAATGGGTTCTATTCTCTGCGCATTGTGCGCATATGCTTTACGTGCATAAAAACGTGAGCCTTAAGAACAAGAATTTTGTATCGAAAAGGTCTGGTATCACTTCGGGGAAGTAGCGATCCTCCACCGCAGCTGTCAGGATCGCGGAGTGTCTCCCATTGTTCTCAATCATTAAGCCTCACATCGCATCGTACCTCGTGCCTTTAGTACACGTTGCGATTAGAGATGAGCGAGTATACTCGCTAAGGCACATTACTTGAGCGAGTAGTGCCTTCGCCGACTATCTCTCCGCTCGTCTGTAAAGATTCGGGGGCTGGCGCGGGTGACAGGTGAGTTGCGGCGGTGAGCAGGGGGGAACAGGGGTGGAGAGGGAGAGAGAGATCTCTCCTCCGTTCTTCCCCGCTCTTCCCCGCCGCTCCCCGCCCGCCGCCAGCCCCCGAATATTTACAGACGAGCGGGGAGATACTCGGCTAAGGCACTACTCGCTCGAGTAATGTGCCTTAGCGAGTATACTCGCTCATCTCTAGTTGCGATGCTATCACTGGCCCCATTGAAAATAATGGGTGTTATGATGCGAGGGCATGCCCAAAGATAGGACATGCTGCGATTGAACCCCAAAAGAATAGGGTTCATACAGAGGTGTAACTTGAAGCTCTTAGGCCCCATTGCAAAATCTGGAACTGGGCCACCAACTATAAGGCTTCATTGATTTGCAATATGGGGAAGAGAGACTTTATGGGCCCCCTAGGGCTCATTAGCCCAGATGCGACCGCACCTTCTGCACCTCCTTTACTTACACCCAATGCACAAATCTCACGCAAGAATCTCAGCCGTGCGAAACCAGCCTTATAGCTCAAACTTAGCTAACACATCCCTATGAATTGGCCCTTCTCTGCTCGGAGACAGATCAATAAGGTTGGCGATAGCGACTGTTGAGAGCGTTGATCTTTGTGCAGCGCTGCAGAATAGGTTGACGCTATATAGCCAGCAGGAAATAAATACCTTACTGCGGCGCCTGACATCACGCCGGTTAGATAGCGTTACGCAAGAAATAATCACTTTATTGAGTTACATTTTTTGACATGCTAATTAAAAACCCGAAAGGACTTAAAAAAAAAAGGAGAATTGAATCAATGTGCAGATTTTCTACAGTAAATTCCGGAAAATGCGGCTTTTCTTATTTAAAAAAATAGGTAACGGCATCATACAGATAGGGAAGAAGGAGGAGTAATTTAATTGTCTAACTCCTTCTGTGCCTCAGAATATCAGACAGATGGGAGGATAAAACCAAGGGCTCAATAATTAATTTTCATGTTCCTGACTAGTGGGACCACTTTTAATCCCTGTTCCTGTGATTATAGCGAAAGGTTGAGTAGTGAAGTTTCACTCGTTAGCGGTGGAAATAAAAATACCTGCATTATTATTATGAGATTTTTTTTTTCCTTTCGAAAGCTAAAAAAAAGTATCATGATGAACGACAAACTTCATCTCTTTATATATTCCATGTCGAAACGGAAGAAAATGCGATCCGTTTAGATAAAGGTGATTGATCCAAGGCCGGGAGTGTAGGGGGGGGGGGGGGGGGGGACAGGACTCCTTAGTTGGCTTCAACAGAAGGTCAATGTAAGACGACTTGATGTGAAAAAAAAAAAAAAAAAATCAACCTCATGGCAGATCATTAGTTGCCATTCTCTACTTGTTATGTAAGGTGTGTTTGCCTACCAGCATTTAATATGATAATGATATGCAAAGCGTCTGCACATTTTTATGCAAGCTTAGTACAGATTATAAAATGTTTCCAAAATTCGGATATTGTGCCATAAAGCAAAAAAAAATTATATATATTATATATATATATAATATGGGATTTCTATAGGAGCTGATGATATAATAGAGGCCATAAATAAATACACCCTGGCATCGCTGCACTTTTAACCCCTCGCCTCCTCTTTTCACAAGTTCTTGTGATGCCAAGAAAAAAAAAAAAAAATCATTTCTACTCCCATCATTTAGAACAATGCAGCCGCGTGAATGTCTCCAAATTCCGAGATGTATTCTGTAACTAAGCATTATAATTTAGGCCGAGGGCACAATCTCTGGAAAACACAAGCATTTCAAGGTAATTTTCATAAATCCCTATTGTGATCTAATTTCCTATTAGATGGAACAAAGCAGGTCGGCATTGCAATTAATCAGGCGCTTGCTCTGCGGAGCAATGCTGCAGTTTATTGTATTCTCCTTAATGGAAAAGTAGCATTTTTTTTCACTTTTAATTCACAGTTTGAATATGTCTCATCTCTCCCTTTCAGTTCTGCCAAATCGAAGAAGGAAAACAGCAAAACACATTGGGACTGTTGTTTCTATGACATGTATGGTGAAAGTTGTTGTGTCGGAAAAATATTCATCAAAGGGGTTTCCTGGGAATCCGAAAAAATTTTTTTTTCTTAGTAGTGGAATGTTGAAAAATAAAGAGAAGTGTTGTAAAAGAAGGGAAAAGGACATCCTTCAGTTACTGCCCATCCAGCACTGGCCCCCGCTACTCCGAACCTGCAAGAGACCGGCTGCAGTCACATGCCATTCGTTCTGTTAGTGACCACTCAGCTGTAAGTGACCGCAGGCAGCGGGTTTGAGGCCTAAAGGCCCATTTAGACCCAATGCTTCTCGCTTAAAATTCACTCAAAACCATATTTTGAGTGAGAATCGTTGGGTCTAAACGCAACGAAACATCGTGCAGTTTTCGTTAACGATACGCTCATCGTTGTCTTTCAGCAAGCTGAAAGACAATGATGAGTCTTATCAGGACCGTGTGCTGAATTCTCAGCGGGACACTGCTGATACTTTTGTTTCAGCTGGTATCCTGCTTGGAGAACATAGCAGAAGTATGCAGAGGACAGCGCTCCAACTGTGTTCTGCATACTCCGCTTGGAGTGCTTAGCTGTATGCAGAAGACAGCGCTCCAACTGTGTTCTGCATACTCCGCTTGGAGTGCTCAGCTGTATGCAGAAGACAGCGGTCCCGCTTATCTTCTGCATACAGCGTGAGCCTTAATTTACACACGTATGCAAAGTGAATGCTCACAACTGTCACCTAAACTGCCGTTTGAGCAAAATTTGAGCGATCATTTTTCCGTGTAAATGCACATAATTACCGCTCAAAAGATGACTTTTGAGCGACTTTTGAGCAATAATCATTGTCTAAATGGGGTCTTACTGACAGACACAGGGTGCAGGAGACGCCATTTCTGTACAAACAATGCTTTATTAACTATAAAGCAGGAATAGAGCAACGTGTTACAAGGTACTCCGGGGTATCTCAGTCTGTCAGTAAACTTCAAAAGCCCAAATGAACAGTCGTTAATCCTAGTTGACTGGGATCAGTTATAATTGTCTCATTAAACAGTCTTTAGGCTCATCAGCATGGAATACCCCCCACAGCTCTGTGCCCAGTCGACTGGGGATCAGATTCTCCCCAGCCCACCAATACGGCTTCAGCATTGTTGGAGGGAAGGGAATGGAGGAACCAGTTGGCAGTGACTTTACAACTCAGCACTCCTTTCCTTGTTCACTAGAGGAAAACTGCCTGTAGGACAAATGCTACAGCCCTGTAACACAAACCAGGACAGATACCCCATTCCCACCATCTACAGCTTAGCTGCTCTATGCACAAGCTGCAATGGCCGTATCCCTTTCTGCCGGAGGGAGCCAACCTTAGGAATATATCTGTGACACTGCGGTTCACCAGGAGAGACTTCTGCTTCAACCTCTGTCCTGCACCAAGCACCTCTCTCAACTACTTCATGTCTCTTCTCCCTGATCAGCTGTTCCTCTGTTTCCACCCCTCTTAAAGAGACAGTACCATTACAAAGAAACAAAACATCATGCCATCATTAAACAGCGATAAACCATACCCCGTTAGGCCAGTCTCATACGACCGGATTTGTATTGCGAATTCCATGGTCGCCGTTTGCATGGATGATCCACAGAAAAACGGGGGCATTGAAAAATATAAACTTTCGTTTTTTCCTTCAACTCGCGGATACAAATTGTGTATTCCAAGAGCAGAAGAAAAATTGCAACATGCTCTATTTTGGATAAGTACAGTAAGTACAGAGAGCACAAAGCACAAGGAGTAACATTATCCCCACCCAACCTGGACTCACGTTGATGGCCTCTAACCTAGACAAGGAGAAACCGCACAGATGGCCTCCATTGAAGTCAATGGAGGCATCCGACCCACAGCCCATACACAATTAACATTGCTAAGCGACAGCACGAGAAATACAAGTAAAAAAACCCAAACTGTACTATGCATGACTGCCCGCGAGCCTCCGCGATCATCCGCAATGCAGTTTTATGAGGTACGGAGGGCCTCCCACATGTGGAACCCACCCGGTTGTGTGAGCCCAGCCTTAGACAGAGATTCTGCCATGGCCATTGAAGACAATGATTGGCTGAGTGGTCACATGATTACAGACAGCATTTCCATGTTCAGAGCTCTTTTTTTTATTATACATCATTCAATATTAAGAATTGTAGCACAACTTTACCTTCTATCAGACAAGGGAATGATGTATCAAAGGTTCACATAGTTGAGCACCAATTTTTGGATAAGTACAGGGATCTTTTAAATACTTATTTAGCCTGGGGAGTACTGTTTCTCCTCGTGGAGAGAACAGAGCACAAGGCGAAACATTATCCCCATGCCACCTCGACTTACGTTGATGCCCTCTAACCTAGCCAAGGAGAACTGTACAACACTGATAAGGGTCAAGAACACTAAAACAGCTGTCTGTACATCGGTATTCTGGTTTGGCTTATATCTCTGGTCATGCCAAATGGTCTATGAAAGGGTCGGATATTGACTGCTAACGTAACTGCCACCCAATAGGTAGCACTGTGGAAGCAGCATCCTGTCATTCATTTGCATAAATAGTTATAAAACTACAATTTTTGTGTATTAAGAAAGATGATATCAAATTTTAGAGGGGTTGTGTGAAATAGAAAACCCATTTCCAAATACCTTATACCCTAACTCAGGGGTGTCAAACTCATTTTCACAGAGGGCCACATCGGGCTTATGGTGACCTTCAAAGGGCCGATTGTAATTGTAAGACAGTATAGTAAGGGCTCGTTCACACAAGCGTATTTGCGTACATAATATGCAGTGAATAGAAGCCATTGATTCCAATGAGTTCATTCACATGATGTAGATTTTCACACAGCATGACCTATTTTGTTACGTACTACACACCGCAGTAGGCCATTGAAGTGAATGGGCCGCGCAAATACGTGGTGAATGCGCAGGAAACCTGTGTATTCACTGCATATTTGGGCACCATCTCAGTGGGCCCATCTGCGTTCTTTTTTCCGTGCCCAAATATGCAGGCATTAGCAATTTTTGATTGCGCAAATACACAGTGTATTTGTGCTACCGAAATACCCATGTGACCAAGCCCTAATAGTGACCCCCTCTCAGCAGCCACCATTAACCCCCCCCCTCTCAGCAGCCACCATTAACCCCCCCCCTCTCAGCAGCCACCATTAACCCCCCCCCCCTCTCAGCAGCCACCATTAACCCCCCCCCCTCTCAGCAGCCACCATTAACCCCCCCCCTCTCAGCAGCCACCATTAACCCCCCCCCTCTCAGCAGCCACCATTAACCCCCCCCCCTCTCAGCAGCCACCATTAACCCCCCCCCTCTCAGCAGCCACCATTAACCCCCCCCTCTCAGCAGCCACCATTAACCCCCCCCCCTCTCAGCAGCCACCATTAACCCCCCCCCCTCTCAGCAGCCACCATTAACCCCCCCCCTCTCAGCAGCCACCATTAACCCCCCCCCCTCTCAGCAGCCACCATTAACCCCCCCCCCCTCTCAGCAGCCACCATTAACCCCCCCCCCTCTCAGCAGCCACCATTAACCCCCCCCCCTCTCAGCAGCCACCATTAACCCCCCCCCTCTCAGCAGCCACCATTAACCCCCCCCCTCTCAGCAGCCACCATTAACCCCCCCCCTCTCAGCAGCCACCATTAACCCCCCCCCTCTCAGCAGCCACCATTAACCCCCCCCCTCTCAGCAGCCACCATTAACCCCCCCCCTCTCAGCAGCCACCATTAACCCCCCCCCTCTCAGCAGCCACCATTAACCCCCCCCTCTCAGCAGCCACCATTAACCCCCCCCCTCTCAGCAGCCACCATTAACCCCCCCCTCTCAGCAGCCACCATTAACCCCCCCTCTCAGCAGCCACCATTAACCCCCCCCTCTCAGCAGCCACCATTAACCCCCCCCTCTCAGCAGCCACCATTAACCCCCCTCTCAGCAGCCACCATTAACCCCCCCTCTCAGCAGCCACCATTAACCCCCCCCTCTCAGCAGCCACCATTAACCCCCCCCTCTCAGCAGCCACCATTAACCCCCCCCTCTCAGCAGCCACCATTAACCCCCCCCTCTCAGCAGCCACCATTAACCCCCCCTCTCAGCAGCCACCATTAACCCCCCCTCTCAGCAGCCACCATTAACCCCCCCTCTCAGCAGCCACCATTAACCCCCCCTCTCAGCAGCCACCATATTAACTCCCCCCAGCAGCCACCATTAGCCCCCTAAACCACATACTTACCTCCTCCTTGCTGTCTGCGCTGCTTCCCCTCCGCTCACATATTAACATTTTCCACATCACTTCTGCTTATTCAGCAGTTCCAGCAGCCTGATTGGTTGTTTGGGTTGGCTGATTCACCAAGCAACCAATCACGTTGCTGGAATTGCTGAATAGGGCAGAAGTGTTGTGAAAAATGTTAATATGCCAGCGGGGAGCTGCAGCACTCCAGCTGGTAATAGCTTAGTGGTGAGCAGCATCGGCACGCCGCGGGCCACATGAAACGAGGCAGCGGGCCGGATTCGGCCCGCGGGCCTTGTGTTTGACACATGTGCCCTAACTCATTCAGGCCTCATCATTGAGTCAGAATGAAGAGTAGGTGCAAAGAATTTCTCATTTAGAAGATCCAGTATGTTTGTGTATTACATGGATAGCCCATTTGATGTCAGTGAGCATTGTGTAATATTTTATTTCTCCTGTGGAGGCACTGCAGGGGAAATGAACATTTGTTATAGCACTTGATGCAGTTTTCACACTTTGGGCCACTGTTAGGTTGTGCTGCTGGAGTTTATTGTTCTATGTGGTTCTGGGAGCACACCTGCACAGGTGAGGGTTAATTGAGCTGGCTGGGTGTGGTTGTTTATATCAGCCAATCCCCTGAGTCTGGGTGTAGATATATACCCCAGCCCCTCTGCAATGAGGAAGCTATATTTCCTCAGTCTTGTCTGCTGTGTGAGTAGTGTCTGGTCAGCTTGCAGCTTGCCGTGTGTGTAGTATCCTGTGCTGCCTGTTTAGTGTCTTGCTAGAGTAGAAACTGCAAGACACGACGAGCCTTGTCGTGGCCTTGAAGCTTAAGTTCATTGGCCAATGTCCGAACTAATCCCTCGCTTTTATATTCGGCATTACCATCTGCTTTAGTATGCGAGGTTGTGTGTTAAGTGAGTTCCACCTGGTTGCGAGTGTCACCCTTTCAGGGAGAGTAGGGCTAAGGTTCCAGTGTGGGCCCGACTTTATTGAGGCAATCGCCCTTCTTTGTAGATAGAGCCTTGTCATCTTCCCTGCAGCAAAGGGTCAGTTGTCCCCAACCCATGTTTTTTGGGTCACGTTCATGTGGTCCCGGTGCTTAGTTGCCCACACGAACGTACCAGCCACAAAACAAAGTTTTGCCCCATTTAATGGGGCTAAATATACATACAGATCTTCTATATTTAAAATTAAAATCCAAGGCAGGAATCCGAGGCTCAACCTCAGATTTCTGCTACAGATTATGGGATATAATCTATGTTGGATGTCCTGATACGGATTTTACCCATGTCAATGACGCCTTAGAGGTATAGGACGAGAGTACAGCACAGATACAGTAATACACTTCATTGTGCCAGCCATATTCAAAAAGTCTCCGCCAACCTTTTCCCAGAATAATGGGCAAAATAAAATTCTTTTTTTTTTTTACAAAATTATTTTCGCAAGCATTCAGGAACTATGAATTTTGAAAGTGAAGTCAAATCTATTTATAGATCCATAGACTTACATGACATTCGGCACTTCCGTGAACTGTCACTTATTTTCCAATTAATTTCTAAATCCACCTTAATTTTTACCCAACCAATTTCACATGTTAGGAAAAGTTTTTTTTAAGTAATTCTTTTAACTTTTCATAAAGTTTTATTTTTTTGATGCCGATCATGGAACACATTTTTGGATAATATATTTTCTTATTGCTCATAGACTATATCCAACTTTAGCTTCTACTTCCTGAAATAAGAAAATAACATCTCAGAAGCAGGACTAAATTATAATTCCAAACAGATAAAAACCCATCAGGTTTTGTAGAGACAGTTTGCATGGTAGATGTTCATAAAATTTGGGACCCATTCCAAGAAAGCTTCATTGAATGCCCTTCATTGCGTCTAATGGTATTTAATCAGATTTTTTTTTTAATTCAGAAAAGGAATAAATGTTTCCTAATCGTGGAAGAGCTGTGACTTTCCTTATTTCCATTTGTGGATGATCAGAATTGTTTTCAAGATTCTTACCAAACCTCATTATTAGTTGAGTGAGCATTAAATTATGGGAAGTCAATATATTCAAGTGAGTGCATGCATTATCTACTGTCTGTGAGTAGACTCTATTCGCACCCATGAAGAACATCATCCCTAATTTTAATTTGTGGTTGAATACATTTAAGGAAGGGCAGATGGAAAAGTTTTATTTCCACTTAAACTAAATTTGAAAGAAAGATTATATAAGAGCGAAAAAGGTCGATTTAGGGTAAAACTTTATTTATAGTACACCTCTACATACACTAAATGGACTCTTTATTAAAGACACTTCCTCTTTAACAATTGGAGCTTCTCTGCAAGGTAATCAACTTTGAGTGATGTTATGCTGTAAAAGTTTTATTGCACTGTATGTTACATTGCAGGGTAGTCTCCCTTAGTAAGCATGGGAGGATCCATAGCAGTTGAAAAGAGGTGGAGCTTATTACCTGGGGAAGTCTATACATTGAATGTATAGGGTGTACCAGAAAGTGGCACATATAGAAGGAAAATGGTTTGGCAGATGGAGATCTAATTTTGAATACAAGCTCTGGGGAAAGAGGGAAACCAACATAACGGCCATTTTGAATGCCGCCATCTTGGTTTCAACTGTAATTTTTCTATTGGAAAAGTGTGTGATATATCAAACTGGCAGAGAATTTCAGCAGGGAAACAATGGTTTGCTTCATTTTAACATTACTTCATTCATTCTCATGTTAACACAGTGATTTTATATGAAATCAGAAAATTAGCAACAATCTCTACAGAATGTATGCAAAATGCTGGCCAACATGTTCAAGTAATAACCCTATGCTTTTTCACCCATCCCTGATGAACTCTCACTAAAAGATCAGGCTGAATGCTACAACAAGCATCAACAATTCCATGTTTCAGATGAGCAACATTCTGTATCTTCTCACAGTAAACAAGTGCCTCGATATGACCCTACAGGTAGAATTCCAAAGGGGTCAAATTAGGAGAACATGGTGGCCACTTGACTGGACCCCTACAACCAATCCACTTTGGGGAAACTGCATTTCAAGACAGGCGCCATTGTGCTGGAAAAATTCTGAAAATGTTCCATTCTCTGATAGGAATGAAGGAAACACTTCTTCATCTAAAAACATTGCATAACTATCTGTTCTAAATATTCCATCAACTAAATAATGCCATCAATCACATTGCCTGCAATTAAGAAAAATCATTTCGGTAACATAAGAACAAATAGTTCTGTTAAAATGAAGCACGCCATTGTTTTTCTAGTGAAATTCTCTGGCAGTTCAATATATCACACACCTACCTTCCCACTGAAACAAAATTTGCTTTGATTAGAGTTGAACCCAAGATGGCAGCATTCAAAATGGCCATTATGTTGCTGACTTTGCCTAAGAGATTTCCCCCTTCTACTGCAGCTAGTAGGCAAAATTACATCACAGTTGGCCAAACCGTTTGCACTCTGTTGGCCACACGCTATCAACGTTATCAATGCTTTCCATTGTAGCTTGCTGTCCTCTCAGTCACTGCTCTGCAGGTGTGAATGTGTTTCATCAGCTAATTTATGACTGTAGTGTAAGAGAGCAGTGTGCAGTGATTCGTTTTTTTTTGTGGTTTGAGGGTTTGTCTGGTGCTAATATTTATTGAAGACTTTGAGCACAGTACGGAGAAAGTGTTTTGTTGCAAAGAAGTGTGTATGGATAAAAAAGTTCAATGAAGGTTGCACAAGTGTCAGCCATGAAAAAGGAGCTTGAGCATTATCAGGTAAAAGGCTCAACAATCAAGAGTGTTCATTACACTTGAAGAGCTGAAGCCAAAAATTCAAACAAAAAGCAAAGGACTGCTATCCAAGGGTGTTGTATTGTTGCCCACACACCTCTGCCCATACTTTGTTTTGAGGTGTTAAAGCATCCTCCATGACCTTTCCCCTTTGGACTAGTACCTGTTTGGTCCTCTGAAAGAAGCCTTAAGAGGATAAAGATTCATGCCCGATAAAGAAGTGAAGACAGTGGAGTGTCCGTGGCTCACAGCTCAGCCTAAAACATTTTTTAATGAAGGAATACAAAAGCTTACTGACAGATGGCCAAAGTGTATTTCTTTGAAAGTTGATTAAAATAAATTCTACAGCCAAAGTGTGGATAATTTTTGACCCACCCATATATATATATATATATATTTAAAAAAAAATAAATAAATAAATATATATATATATATATATATATATATATACAATAAAAATCAACCTATCACCTATTTAGCATTCACTGCATTTTTCATGTACCATAATTGTATGCCAGTGACTTATTACAAAAAAAAAACAAAAAACCCTGAATTGTTCTCCAGATGCTTACATTACACACATTATATTATTTAATGCAAGGTTTTCCAGATAAGGATCAAAGGGAGGTAAATCTGATGCCTAAGATATTGCAGAATAATCTGGTTCTGTTCTTGCTGTACAGCACTCTAACAATGCAGTCTAATTGGCATAGGATTCTCTTATCATCTGTAGAAAAATGTATGAATTAAATAATGCATATGTGTATGTTGATAGCGATTCTGGCAAGGAAGTTAATTTGATATTAACTATGTGCTGTGTCTGCATCAATTTATCCATAACTCCTCAGTAGGGCTGAAAAAGATATAGAAATTATCATATACTGATGAGATCATAGACCATGTCTCCTAATCACATCCTTGAATGGGTTCACATACATGTAGAGGTATAAAAGGGGATATAGACGCTCAGCTCCCTATGGTAAGGATGGGCAAATGTACTCAGGCATAAACACTCAATATAACACATTTACATATATTTCTCCCTGTGGATTACCTCTGAAATAGAACATATTCTGGGAAAAAAATAATTGATACCCTTATGTCAAAAATGATCTGCACATAAAAAAAATTGTTCCTGTTGAATATAGTAGAGACCATGTTCTGCATCTAGGAATATTACTATGAAGCATTGAGTAGAGAGATGGCTCACCTCACCTTCTAGTTGTATGTATAAGTGGAAGTCCCCCCCAAATTCTTTTATGCTATGCTACTTAGCTAACACAAGTCAAGGTAAGGAATATTCCTTTTCATTAGGTTCTTATGTCGCGGGGAGGGGGCGTGCGACGCAGGTTTTGGTATACGATGGAGCCACGGAGTTAACAAAAATATGCAATGTTTTATTTAAGAAGACAGAGATGAGGATTGTACCGGTACGAGCGTAAGTAGCAACAGGAGGAACTGGCAATAAACAATCTGAGTTTCACTCTATGGCTACATAAAGTTGCGGGCACTGACTCAGTTCTGTGTCCGTTACTATAAGTGAAGCAATATTTCCAAGAGTTAGACTGGTAACAATGGAAATCGGACACGGGAAGCGGTACACAGTACTTTTTTAACCAAGTTGTTGCTGCACTACTATGAACACACTAGAACTAAACACGGCGTCTGTACTTCCAAGATGCATGGTGGTGTATTGCATTAAGTCTCTGTTCCTAACTAGGGAGCACTGTCTCTTTAATTGGAAATCGGTGCAGCATTTCCCTATACAATAGGCTTGTTATGAGTCTGTATTGGTGTTCACATTTATAATCCGGATCGGAGAGATCTCACTTACGGTTTGTCGCTGAAGAGTTCTGTGCTGGTAGTCCCTTGACCGGTTTCCAATTAAACAAGCAGTGGGCTTGTAAAAGCAACTGATTTCCCTTTCTGCACATCGTGGAGTGTAGAAGACGAAAAATTAGGATCAAGCCACAGAGTAGACGAGGGACATGATGATGATGAGCAACAAAATATCTTTATTGTTATCCAGCTAGTGACACGTTTCGAGTTTCAAGACCTCTTTTTCAAACAACTGGAACACAACATGGGTGCCAGCTAAAACAGGGATTATGTTCAGTAGCATAAGTTCATCAGGGTGACATTGGAGGTCAGCGAGGGGAGAAATGCCGAGCGGCTGACAGTTGTTATAGTGGTATCAAAAAAAAAACCTTTTCCCCATTTTTTTCCTACAGAAAAAATAAACAATTAAAACCTCTACCTATTTGGTACAGCTATGTACTTAAAAGTTCAAATTATTAAAATATCTATTCACATGGTAAAAGCCGTAAAAAAAAAGAAAAAGAAAGAATGCTAGAATTGTAAGATTTTTTGGGAAAAGATATATGCAACCCAATATGGCATTAATAAAACTACAGCTTACTCCGCAAAAAACAAGCGCTAACCCAGTCCAATCAACGAAAAAATAAAAAGGTTATGGGTCTCAAAATATGGGATCGATAGGCAATTTTTGCTTAAGAAAAAAAATGTATTTACTTTTTAAAAATAGAAAAACTTTAAAAACTATATAAATTTGGAATCACAGTAATCGTACTGACCCACAGAACCATAGAACAACTTCATATGTCATTTGTATTGGGAACTCTGGGAAGACTAAGCCCACCTAAAATGGCTCAATTGCTCTTTTTTAATTTCTTCCCACTTAAAAATTTGATAAAGTTTTTCCGTGTATTATACGGTACAATTAAGAAATACAACTCATTCCGCAAAATACAATTTCTCATACCGTCACGTTAATGGAAAAGTTAAAAAGTTATGGCTCATGGAAGGCAGAGGTGAAAAAACCAAAATAAAGAAGTAATAAATCTCACTGGTCCTAAAGAGGTTAACAAATATTTGCAAAGTTGCTTCATTTTGATAAATTAGATCAATCAGAGCAAAAAAGGTTGCAAAGCTGATTAATGTATTTTACCCTTCAATAGTTTCTCCAGCGCAGAATTTAAAGAGCTCTTGCACTGAAGATTGGAATTACCATCATACCCTACATTTTTCTTTATAAGGGCTCAGTCAGATGAGCGCTGCTTTTCATGCTATGTGTGCAAAAAAACCCCGCTCCAGGTATGTTAAAAATGCGCGTGACCGAAGATCCATGCCCATTGCTTTCAATGGGGACGGTGCTACTGCAGCCCCAGCAGGGGTTCCTTGGATGTGAAACCCCTGGATGTTGTCGCATCCAGGGGTTTCACCTGTGGTCAATGGGGCCGGCGGCAGCTGCAGTGGCCCCATTGACATACAGAGAACATCGCCATTCTCTACTACAGCTGTGACAGCTGTGGCAGAGGAATTCTTCATCTCCGCGGGGAGTCACTTTGTCACTGAACACTGTGACAGCATTGTCACAGTGTCCAGTGACAATGGGACTCCCAGTGAAGATGAAGAAATCCTCTGCCACAGCTGTGACAGCTGTGGTAGAGGAGAGCGATGTTCTCTGTATGTCAATGAATTCATGAATGGGTGAGTGCTGCCTCTCATTGGCTGAGCGCAGGGACCAATCACAGGCAGCTCTCAGCTGTCCTTCAAAAGCTGAGAGGTGCCTCTGATTGGTCACAGTGCTCAACCAATCAAATCCAGCCTTTTCAGCAGGCAGGGATTTTAAGTCCCCACCTGTTGAAAGCTCTTCATAGCAGTGCAGGAGAAGACCCGGCTGGACCTGGCTGAGCCCTGGCAGCTACAGAGAGGTGAGTATAGATTTTTTTTATTTTTTCCACATTTTTGGGATGCTTTTCAGGGAAGGGCCATTGAGCGCAAGGTGAAATCCCTGGATGCAACTAGTGTCCTATCATTTTCGCGGCAGGCGTTTTTCTGCATGTAAAATTCGCACATGTGACCACTGCCATGAGAGAGAGAGAGAGAGAGAGAGAGACTCTCTGATTTTGAAATCACAGAAAGAGAAATATAATCAGACAAAAAAAATCACAGAAAGTGTCCATATACTTACTGATATACTGATACAAGAGGGCAGGTAGAAACACAGCATACAGACAACAAAGCTGCTAAAGGGAGGAGCGAGTAACACATGTGAAGGGCACTGATGAAATCTTCCTTATATTGAGGGGGCGGCTGCCTAGTGCTTAGTCCTTCACAAAAAAGCAAATACAGGGTATCAGACCACATGGTACGTGTAGTGCACCATGCAGGCTTACAATCTAGTAATGCTGCCATATTTAACTACAACAGGCTGCCTCACAGGTGAACCACACTGGCACTGGCACCCTGGACTTCCCCAGCGTTCAAAGTCACACTACATGTTACTGATATATACCAATAAATATGAGGTATTGGTTAATATTTTGGCTAAAAAATATTAACCAGCCCATTGGATTGAAATATGGCGTCATTAATAGGCTGTAAGCCTGCATGATGCACTACACGTAATATTTGGCCTGACACCCTGTATTTACTCCAAACCACCAGATGTTTGAGACCAATCTTTGATGATTACGTCATGATTAAGGGCTCTTTCACATGGGTGTCGTTTTCGCGCTCTAATAGCTGTGCAAAAAAAAATGTGGCTAAGGCCTTAGTCAGACGGGCGTTTTTTCGCGCGATTTGCGGATCGCATGACGGATGCACATCCTCAAATCGCGTGACCGGTGCACGCAAGTCGCCCGCAAATCGCCCGAAAATCTGCTCCTAGCCGCGTTTCATTAGAAACGGGCCGGAGCTGTCCAGCGCATTGCATTCAATGGAGACGGCAATAGAGCCGCCTCCATTTAAAGCAATGCGCTGCGGGCGAGCCCGGGATGAATTGTCGGGAAGGGCTTAAATATATAAGCCCTTCCCTGCAATTCATCCTAAAATGTGTTAAAATAAAAAAAAATTGTATACTCACCTTCTCCCGGCAGCCAGAGCTCCGCGCGGCCGTCCTGCAGTGGGTGTGAAGGGGGTGTGAGTCAGACCTGCCCCCTGATTGGCTCAGCGCTGAGCCAATCAGAGGCATGCCTCACTCACACCCATTCATGAATTCATGAATGGATGTGAGTCAGACCTGCCCCTGATTGGCTCAGCGCTGAGAGGCAGCAGTCACTCACCCATTCATGAATTCATGAATGGGTGTGTGAGTGAAACCGGCCTCTGATTGGTCAGGGCTGTGACCAATCAGAGGCAGATCATTCAGCAGGCGGGGATTTTAAAGCCCCGCCGGCTGAATAGTGCCGAGAAGCAGTTCAGGAGAACTGACAGCGGCCGCGGCTGGACTCCGGCTGCAGCGGAAAGGTGAGTATACAATTTTTTTTTATTTTAACCCATTTTAGGATGAATTGCAGGGAAGGGCTTATATATATTGCACGCCGGCAGCCCATTGCTTTCAATGGAGCGGCTGTATTGCCGCTCCATTGAATTCAATGGGCAAACATCGTTCTTCTCTGCCACAGCTGTTACAGCTGTGGCAGAGAAGAATGATTTGTCTTCTATATGTTCTCAATGGGGTCGGCGCTGCTGCCGCCGGCCCCATTGAGCGCATATACAGAAGAGAACAGGAATCGCAGATTGCAGATAGGTGCGATCTGCGATTTTTTGTTCTATAATTTATCGGACGAGCGCATAAAAAGCGCTCATGTGTCCGATACCATTGCAAAGCAATGGTTTTATAAAATCGCCGGACGCATGCGCATGCGCAAATCGCAGCTAAAAACACCCGTCTGACTAAGGCCTAACTGTGCAAAAAATAGCGTGAATGGACGATTTACTGTAATAAAGTTCTGAGCTTACGTAGCGGTGAAATTGCCCATTCTCACGATCGGGAGCTGCGTGTTGCAGGGAAAATGCGCTGCTGTTCGGAAATCCCCCCGGTCGCTAGAAATCCTCGAAATGACTTCTAATATCAAAACTACAGGTCTTTTCCGAGTGTTGGACGTAGCTAACCCCCCCCCCCCTCCTCCCCTTTTTGTTCTGCTTCCATAGGAGTCTATGGAAATTCCTGCACATCATGCACCAAAGTGCACCATGCAGACCAGCAACCTATTAATGACGCCACTCTGGGAGTATACACCAAGCAGCTACCCCCCTCTATATTAAGAGGCTGTGTGAGTGGCTGTCTCATCGGTGTCCCTCACTGGTGTAATTAGCTCCCTGATTTGGTAGTCTGCTACCTGCATGATGAGAGGATGCAGCTATCTGCCCTCCTTAAGCCTCATGTCCACAGGCAAAATATGATTTTAAATCCGCAGCGGATCACCCGCATGCGGATCCACATCCCATAGGGATGCATTGACCACCCGCGGGTAGATAAATACCCGCGGATGGTTAATAAAAGTGAATTTAAAAAAATGGAGCATGAAAAAAAACGTGACATGCTCCATTTTTGTGCGGGTCTCCCGCAGGCTTCTACTGAAGCCTATGGAAGCTGTCCGGATTCGTGGGAGACCTAAAATAAGAATAACTTACCCGCAGCGGACCGGGCAGCTCTTCTCTTCTTCACGGCCGGATCTTCTTTCTTCGGCCCGGCGGATGTGCCCGACGCATGCACGCGGCACGCTGCCGGTGTGCCGAGCACATCTGCTGGCCGAAGAAAGAAGATCCGGCCATGAAGAAGAGAAGAGCTGCCCGATCCGCTGCGGGTAAGTTTATTCTTATTTTCAGCCCTCATGTCCGCGGGGCAGGAGGGACCCGCTACGGATTCTCCATGGAGAATCCGTAGCGGGCCTGATTTTCCCCTTGGACATGAGGCCTTAGTCAGTAAGTAATGGCCATTTTCTGTGATTGTTTTGCTGTTGGAGTACACACAAGGGCAATTGTGGAGGGGTTTTATTTCTACTATGTCCTGGTTCTGTGCTATTCAATTCATGCAGTCTCCTTCAGTAGGTGGAGGTGAATATTGCTGGATTCTGTGGCCCATCCAGCATCTGGGTTCTATGATTTTCCCAGCAACTCTTCAAGATAAGTACAGTGGTTTGTTTTATGTGCACTGGTATCTTGTAGGGATAGTGAGTGCCCCAGGAACACGGGTGAGTGCGTCCTTATCGGGACGTGTCATTCACTATTAGGTAGGGACTGTCACCTGCTAGAGTCCCATAAGGAAAGTTGTCCTCTTCTTTGTTCTTCATTACCACTTATAGCTTTTTTTACTGGTACTGTAGTGTGAACAGTGCCAGAGGGATTATTTTTGGTTTACCGTTATAGCACGTCTGAAGCGGATGTGACACAAGTTTCACAATGTGCTTTAAGTGTATGCTTGGCGTATGCATTGAGAAAGCTCCCAATGCATATGCTAATTAATCCAAAGCCTTTTTGGCATCCGTTGGGCAAAACATCTTTGCTATAGCTTCTTTAACTGTATAAAAAGTGCCTTGTGCCAGATTAATTATGTGTTTTAGACACTTTTTAGGTCTTACTAGATAAGGGGGTGTGAGTTAGAGGGAGAGGTATGTCTTAATAAAAAGGGGCATGACTTACAATGTAACTAATTATGCCCTAAAGCAAGCCAACCATGCCAGGGAAAAGTATGTAACATATCTATAAAAATGTGCCAAGTTTATCACACAATGTGCGTCTCTGTGATTAATTTGATATTATATCTGAGTGCTAAATGAGCTGCAACTAAGCTGCAACGCCAGACCAGTGCACATGGATGAAAGTGTTGCTATATCTAGTAAAAGGCAAATCAGATTTTTCCAATCCACTGTCTGACGTCTGAAGACATTACGATTTAGGGCTGTACAGCTCCGATGTTGGAAGATGTCCATCGGGGTTCTCTTACTGTATATTACCAGCCTCTCTTCTGTCGGAGGCTATCCAACATGTCACCTCATGCAGTACTGGCTTTAGCCAGCAGATAGCGCCGTTGTCTAACTGCAGAAAAAGAGTAATCCCCCTAGGAAAACAGGATACAAATTGGATTGGAAAGGGTTAATGTTAAAGAGTTTACGGACTTTACTTATTCCCTGTAAGGCATGGATGGCATATCATTAGGCTTTGTGTGTGCTATTGCAACCTAGTTACACTTTTTCTCTGTCCAGGTAAAGACTTTGTCTCATGAAGACAGTCTCTGTCCATATATCCTATTAGGACATATGTATATACTAGAAGGGAGTCCTCATTTACAACTGCCTTCTATGAGCCAGAACAGAGGGATGTCCTTATATTGCAGGACTGTCTTTGGCTTCTGCTAGCAAAATTAGCCATTTGCTGGGGGAGGTTACAATTGTCAGCCTGTAATGGCTCTTATTTGAAAAGTGTTGCCTTTGATAAAGACAACCACTTTAGGGCACAATATTGCAGTCACACTAAGCAAATCTGCGAAGATGCCGGAACCCATTGGGCTTGCGTTACCTATAACAATTTAGGTAAATTTGTTGTATGTTCATCAAGCTGAAGATTTAGTAGACAAGGGGGCTTGGCTGGTTTCACCAAACTTGGGCAAGTGCTGCGGACCACTGTACCTGTGTGACCCAATCAGGACTGGGATCAATCCGATCCTTGTTATTGGAAATCAATCAAATCTTAAAGTCGAGGACTCTTATAATTGACTATGATGGCAGCACTGCAGGAAGTTTAGTGGTTCCTGCCACCTGGTACCTTCTCTCTATTACATAGGTGGCGCAGTGATGTCATTGCTTTGTCTGCATTGTTTTGCATGGTCCTGGCCCAAAGAAGCCAAGGCAGAGGATGGAGGATGCCATGGGAGCATGATGGAGGTGAGTTTTTTTTTTTTATAATAATAATTGGGCCATATTAATGGCTCAAGGGACACAACGATGACTATAAGTGACTCAGGGGACAGAGTAGGGTCTGAATAATTACCAAGAGAGCACAGTGGGGCCTATAAATTACCAATGGGGTACAATAGAGCCTAAAAAATACTAAGCAAACGCAGTGGGGCTTATAAATTACTAAAGGGGAACAGCAGGGCTTATAAATTACTAAACAGGCATTGCAGGGCTTATAAATTACTAAGAGGGTATAGCAGTGCCTTTAAATTATTAGGCAGGCATAGCGGGGCCTATAAATGACTAAGAGTGCCTACTGTGACTTTGACCCCTAAGGCCCCACATAAAGCTAAAGCTGGCCTTGCAGGGCGTCATTATAAATATTACCATGCTTAGCTTGCAATACCAGACACAATCTGTGAACAAAGGTGGCACTGTGTTTTCTCATAATCGAGATGCGCCATCAATTATTATTTGTATGGAAACCCTTTATAGTCAAAGTACATCGATAATATCACTAAAGCCTAGAAAACAGACTCTATAAGTCCTGGACTGGAGACACAAGTAATTCAAGTGAAGTCCGGACACTTGGATGTAAATCTCTTTTGGTTCAGAGCACACATCTAACGTTAATCTAATTATTTAAACCATTTCCTTCATCTCTGTAATATATTTGCAGAGCACGAGGAATGTTTTTAACATCATTTCAAGGGAGTGAGTATAAAATAAAACAGATTCAGCTGCTTAAAAGGGAAAATACAGTGCGCTGAAATTCAATTAGCTCTGGGAGGCTTCCGAAGATACATCTCTAGTTTGCTGATTATTATTTTTAATTTCAGATGACACCTTTTACTGGAAGTGACAGAAGAGCCGATCATTTGTGTCATTTGTGTAATTACACTAACAACCATTGTGGAAGGGAAGACCACTTCAAACACACGGTACACGTAAAATGTATTTGTTAGCGTAGAATGCCCGACTGTTTAATGAGCTCATCGGGTTGGACATTAAAAACATGACAGATGTCTGTAAGATGGATGCATTCAATGATGAGGATTAATATTAAATTCAAACTCCAATCAAAACCTGAAAACATTCCGATATGACTTCAGTTAATCATAATATCCCACTCCGCTTCATGTCTTGCTCGTAGGGTTCTGATAGGCTGAGATATGTTAGCTGGTGGTCATCGGTAATTTTCCTTAAAAAGAAAAGGGCCGCCCAAGATTTAAATAAAGGGTCTTCATTTTTTTTACAAAACAGCACCACACTTGTTCACAGGTTGTGTCTGGTATTGCAAAGCTTCACCATTCAAGTGAATGAAATAGAGCCACAATACCGGATGCAGAACAAGAATGGCTGTTTCTGGGGAAAAAAAACTGATTTTTTTTCTCAGGATAGGTTAACAATAACAGAGGTGTCACTAGCACCAAGAATTCTGGAATTTATGTAGGTTGGAAAAATGTTGGTGAGGTGCTGAAAACGCGACAAGCCAAAAACATCTGGTGTTGCCAACTTTACAAGTCATGGCTGGAAGAAGTCGTCATGGTGGTCTGGGCTGGATGGAAAAGATGAAAAAAGTGAGCGCCTTCAATCAGATAAAAGATCACATGTGATTACTGACTCTAATAGTACTACATGGTTTATGGAGCTCTGTGTAGAGTTGGTATCTACAGTTATATGGCCACTATATGGTGGTGATATTGGCTTTTGTATAATGGGTTTTATTCAGTAAAATTATGGTAACATTATTCAGTTACTATGCAGTGATAACAGTAGTAGTAATGATGTAGCAGCAATATTTTGGCTTGGTAAGGTGGTATTATTGATAATTTTATCCTTCATATAGTCATACAGCGTGTTTTTCTTCTTAAGTAACTGTTTGATGATGGTGATTTTGGGGGGAGCTCGACTTATGCCTTAGGTTTCGTATATCTGATCTCTTAAGACCCTAGCAACACCCATGATTAAAAATAATATCCTCGGGGGTCTGACACTTCCACGGATTAGCTGCTCACTGGAGCCACTGCATACCAGACCTGAGCTGTGGCCTGGAATGGTATTGCATGCTCAGTTCCATTAACTTGAGTGTTATAGATTCTACAATACCATTCTGGGCCAGTGAACATGTTGCTAGTTCTGACATGCAGCAGCTCTCGCGAACAGCTGATTGGTGGGAGAACTGGGTGTTCAACCCCTGATGATCTTTCATTAAAGACCTATCCTATGGATTGTTCACTGTTAAAAAAAAGTCCATTCAACAAAGTCTTGAGTCTGTAGGGCTGGAATTTCTCTCTTCGGAGACTCTTTACCATGCGAGAACTGTTATTTTTTTTTCTTTTCTCAGAAGTCCACCAGCTATGCTGTGCCTACTGCAACAATTAAAGTTCTTGCTGCTGCTCTCTTCTAAGGAGACTCCAACCAGGTTCCAAGAAACTGCAAGATATCTCTGGATTCAGTTTGGGAATCACTAGAGTGAGTTTTTCTTTACACTCAATAGCTGTAATTTTGCTAGGAAAGGAAAGCAAATCTATGGTAAGCAACCAGCCTTCCGGTGAGAGTTTGGGAAAGAAGGCTTAACCTCCAACAAGTTGCACCTCCTAGGTGAGGAGGCTATAAAGAAGGAATTCAGCTGACACTTGTAAAATATAAGTAATTCATGATTTATATGGTAATAAAGAAGTTTATTACATTGCACAGTGGACATTTATAATTATAACCTGGACAGGGAGCTGAAGCAACCAATTGGATTTGTTGGAGGTGAACCATGATTAGATTTGTTTCCTGCCAAACAAGTCTCTAATATTTAAGCTTCCAGGTGAGAATTAATTATGTTGTGACTCCCACCTCACATTGTTTTTCCTTCTCCATGTTCTTGCAGATGGGGAGATCCTGCTACCCCATTCCTAGTCAATCCTAATTCACACACATATTTGCTTGCTACTGGGAACAAGATACTGGACCTCCCTGTTTTCTGCATTGATGGGAGTTAAATCAGTTAGAGGGGGGCTGCTTTAACCATAGGGCAAATGGTGCATCTAGACCAGGATCCCTGGTAGCACCAGGACCTCTGGCAGGGGCACCACTTTCAATTGTATTTGTATCCTTAAGAGGTGGATAAAGTTGAACACTATTGTGGAGCTCCAGTCTAGATGTCTCCATTCACGTCTGGGTCCAGTGGTCACAAGCACATCTAAGAGTTTCGGGCTTAACACTAGTCCTGAACACTGGTGTATAACACAGTCTAAGATCCATAAAAGCCTGGTATAAGATTCTCAGAGTGTTATACCTGGTTTTTATGGCTCTTAGAAAGTGTTATACACCGGTTTTAGGGGTTCTAGTGAACTTTTGGTTTGGCTCAAACTAGATTAGATCAAGCCAAACCACACTTTTCAAAGCTTTGGTCATCACTACCTGGGATCCCAGCCAATCAACTGCTCTCTGGACTGTTGTGCTAATGCATGGAGCTGATGTGTTGCTGAAACATAGCTCCGTACACCCTGCAGTGGTCTGGTATAGTATTGCAGGCGCAGTTCACTTGAATAGTAACTGTGCCCGCAATACCATCCCAGACCACTGCAGAGTTTACGAAGCTATGTGTTTCTGGCTTCGTACACTGCAATACCACAGTGGTACTAATGACCACCTAATTGGCAAGAGTCACAACTCCTGAACAGCAGACCCCCAGCGATCAGCAATTGAGCATAGGTCATCAATTGTCTGATTCTACAAAACCCTATTAAAGCAAATTCACTGTCTTGTTTACTTTAACTCTACTTAATTATTTGAATAATCAACATTGAGAATCTCAATATTCTTAGCCATTGCCATGAATAAGATCATTATAGTAACACAAGAGATTTTGGAATACAAAATCCATCATGAACCATCACACCTCAGATTAATTTCCAAAAAGCTCCCTGATTTGTAACGTTTCATTAATGTTTCCCAGTACTTTCAGCCAAAACTCTAAACAAACAGACATTTAGCCCCGCGGTATAATAGCGCCATTCTGCAACTTGGTGCTTTTATAACACAGTAGCGTACATTTAAGAAATCCAATATTATTCGACTTTGCCATGAATAAGATCATTATGGTAATAGAAGTGATTAGAATTTGGCACATAGTGAGTTCACAACATAAACTGCGCAGTTCAAACAAGAGATTCCTATTTACATATTTGATATAAAAACATTTCCTCATTATTAACAAAACCATCTCCTTTCATGTGTGTTGTATGATAAAATAATCTTGGGTATAATTTGTACATATTTAAAAACTTGGTAATATGCCTAAAATTGTCTTTGGAAAAAAAGCAAGTTTGCATTTAGAAGCTGTTTTACATGTTTGAAGCAAATGCGATTATTATTTTTTTTATTCCTTATGTGAAAATCACTGCTAATTAGTTTTGACTAAGTAAAGCATATCCTTTGAAAATGAGAGACAAGTTTCCTTTGCCCTCTAAAGAATTGCCTGTTATTTACATAGTTAATATTAATAACCCAAAGCATTCCGAGCCCCGATTCAGCATCGTTAGTCAGTCTCTAAATTCATAAAAATGCCTCACGCATAAGTCCATTACAAGAAGAAGGTTCTCTTTATTCAAAATGGATGGGTTGGGTCAAAGCTTCCATTTCTTGAAGAACATTTTACCATAAAGAGGATGGCTCATGAATGTAAGACATTGAAAGAGATTGTTGCATGGGTTTAAATATATTCCTTTAAGGAAAGTTAATTGTGAAGTTGCAAGGAAGTTGATGGGGGAATGTGTTGGCATGACTGGACTGGAAGACGCGGGGGTGGGAGAGAGAAAGTAGATATGGGTACCATCTCGTTGATGCGGAGAGTGAGATGCGTAGATACAGAGTAGCTCTCACACACTTAAGGTAAATCTTACTGTAGAGACATCACATCCCGATAGAGAATGGACTGAAAAGGCTTCTGGTAGTGGAGCTACACAACTCATGTTAGAGTCCGGACCAATATCAAACCACTAAAGACGGAGAACTGTAACTGACTGCTTGAGTGGTGAAACTTCAGAGAAAGAGACATAAGGGCACTTGCTGCCACTAATTTGGAGCTGATTTGCAAATTGTTACTTCGCAGACAATATATTGGGTGTTAAGTAAAGTTGTGTTCACAAAGCAGACAGTGTCATGTCAATTCCAATCTCTTCCTGCCACTCGTTCAATGGATGGTTCCATAAGAGGTTTGAGACCGTGCGGAGAGAAGTAAGCCATATGAATCGGGAGTGGAATGGTAACAGTGCCTCTACAGCAGCCACAACAAGAGGTAAGACTGTTTCATTAGCTATGTCAGTCCCTTTCATTACTGCCAGTTCTCATCTGCTGGTGGATTAAGAGAGTCAATGCTTCTCTGGGCCTGCTCCTTGCTGAACTGGTGCCTCAACTACAGAAAGTAGTGTTCATCGAGACAATCCCTTCTCTAAAGACAGATGTCCAAATAGCAAATCGGAATCTAACATCCTGAAGCCCCGGCCTGGAAGTAGTTTTAGGTGGTGCAGAAGTAGCAGATGCGTTTCCATCCTGGTGCCTATGAGGGCCCTATATGTCCTACTAGCACAAAATAGACACCGTGAATCTCCATCATGTAAAAGTCAGGTCTTTGCCAGGCGGCACATGACCGGATTTGCACACGTCCACCTGCGGATTCCGCAGCAGATACCTTCCGTAGTATGCTATGGAAATTGATTGATTCTGCACACTCGTGGAAACCAATTGCAATTTCCACAAGTGGATAAAAAATTGCAGCATGTTCTACTTTTGTCCAGTGTCCGCACGGACGGCTTTGACTGAAGTCAATAGAAGCCGTTTGACCTGAGGCCCATCCTCAATTGACATTGCGGATAGGTCGCGGGTACCCGTCTCATCATCTAGCGATGGCACTGGAAAAAAAAATTGAAAAAAAATGTGGACCATCCACAGTATAGATGAAGAGATTTAATGACAGGTGTGCGCAGACGCCGGCCGGGCACAGGGTCGGATTTCACTGTGGCCTGCCGAATGCAGAATCTGACGCGTTCGTGTGCAGCCGGCCTTTCACTCCTGTAAATAGGGAGTTGCTCTTACTTAGTGACTCCATGTTCTGGCTCATAGAGGGAGGTTCTTTGACTCACATAAGCCTATTAGGGTCATCCTTATAATGAATAAAATGCTACCATAGATCCTTAAAGCAATATTCCCATCTTGGCAAGCTGTAGGTGATAAACTGCTAATTGTGGGGTCTGAATGCTGGGACCACCACCTATCCAGAGAAATCACCCCAGGCATGTCTCTGAAGTTTGAAAATTATGGCCCACCATGCGATTCACTTCAATAGAACCATTGGACATAGCCCTGTTCAAGCTTTTGGCAATCTACCACTTTCCCATTGAAGTGAATGGGACCACCATAGGTTGCTGAGCACTTGAATTTGGCTATGTCATGCAGTTCCAATTAAAGTGATTGTTGCAGTGATGTTCATGTGCGGCTATCAAACTTCAGAATGTGTCGGGGCGATTTTTCTGGATCCTAGGGGCACCAGCTCTCAGACTTCACTGATTACCAAGTTATCCCCTATACTGTAAATAGGGCATTGTGTGTCTAGATGGGATTATACTTTTAAAGCTGGCCATATATCTCCAATAGCTGTTGACTGGACGCTCATTTCTCCAAACCCTTCTCTATACCTATGAAAGTTCGGCTGAACATACATGTGTTCTCTATAGGGAGCAACTTGTGTCCAAAAGGATCAGGCATGTTAAAATTCCACACGGCCAACTTTTCTTTCTCCATACATTTCAGGAAGGTTGTAAACAGGGACTTGATTTCAAAGTCATGGAAATCCGGACTATAAACCAAAAGGTATGGTTTGTCTAAATGTTCCCCATCTACTGTTAGTATTGGTATAGTATATGGGTGAAAATATGACTGACAGATTCCCTTAGGTCTCGGCAAGTATGGGTTAATATGAGAACCCTAATAATTTGTTCCACCTTTGAACCCTTTGTGGCGCTACTCTTCTTTACTGTTGGAGCCATAGGGTTAAATTCCCAAAGCATTGCTGGGCACTACATGGAATCTCCAATTAATTCCGAATGAACATTCCATGCGCTGATATTTTCATGAATACTAATTAGTCTAATAATGATTGAACTCTAAAAACTGCTACCAGAATTTTTTGTTAGATGACAGAAATAATGAGAAAAAAATTAACCTAATTACATTTTAAAGAGGTCATATTTAGATAAACTATTAGAGATGATTCAGTTTTATTATGGCGCAGTAAAGTCAGAAATGAAAATGTAGGTCCATCATCAATAGTTTGACAGATTTAGAAATACTTAGCCGTGTGTTCATCATCGCAGGGTGATAAAGATACTATTTCAAACTCTTTATTGCCTATTAAAGAAAGTAGAAATACAAGGGCATATTGCTGTCTGGTAATGAAAGGAAATAACGGGCATGTCCTATAATCCGCCTCCTATGAAAATTAAACAATCTGGATTAGCAGGCTTGGTGTACAAGGCAGATTCAGGTGTACAGAGATAACCGATGGCTCCATAGCATGGAGCCCTAGACACTCCATGTGCCAGGGTATGGTGGCTTTATGTGACCCTGCATTGCTGAGATATGGGTGTGGTATCATCGCAGGTCAGGGTAGGGTGTTGCAAGTATCAGGATGCTATAAATAAAAATTAAATTGGCTATTTGTATAGCGCCAATGTTTTCGGAGTCGAGAAGGAATTTTTTTCCCCCAAATGAGCTCAATTGGCTCGTTATTATTTTTTCACTTCCTCTGGGCTGAAATTCAGTCATGTCTTCATTCAGCCTAACATACTATGTATTCCACAGCACTTTCAAGTAATTTTATTTATTACCCCACACCAAACTGGGTACTCAGTTTACCAATCTCGGAAGGATGAGTCAACCTTGAGCCGGCAAACCTGAACCAAGTTGGGATTGAATTGGCAACCTTCAGGTCATGAGTGAGAGCTTAGCGTTCTGTGCCACAATGGAATAACCAAAGTGTACAACATTTATTTAACCCCTTAGTGACTGCCAATACACCTTTTTACGGCGGTCCCTAATCGGCTTAAACCTGTAAATACATCTTTTTAAGGCAGCGGCTTGGTTGAGTACTGACAGCCGGGCTCCTGCTCTAACTGCCAGAAATGGAGAAAGCTTAGATCCTGGCAGTTTAGCATTTTTTGGAAAAATGACTATATACTGTAGGTGTATAATTTCCTATTCTTTGTACTTAGAAATACGCTACCATAGTTCTCTCCATAAACTCTGTTGGAAGTGTTATTCTTGAAGGGGTATGTTCTATGCTCCTTAGGTCATAATATTTCTCATATATATTAATCAAGAGTTGGAAAGCTTTCATTATAAAGATGACAAATGTTTTTCTGTCCTAGCTGAAGAAAAGGTTGAGCACGAGATGTGCAGACTCATACCTATTGATCTGCCCTGGTGACTGGGATCTGTACTTTAATGATGGAAATAAAAGCTCTGATTAATAGACTATAATGGCGTGTACTACAAAGACTCTCTGAACTATTGTGCTATAAACTGACATTACTTTGTGGCTGGAGCAGAGTTCTTGGCTACGGATAATGAAACAAAGTCCTCATTGCTGAATATTTTACCTCTAGAAAAATTTGATGCAGTTTTAGTAGATTGTAACTTTGTTTCTCTGCACATGTTTTGCTATATTTTAGGCAATTTGCACACCAGGGGACATGCCATGTATACAAAGAAGATGGGAGTTCTTATAGAACGCCATTCCTTTAGAAGAGGGCATCTTATTGTTCATATTTATTTTCATGTCTATCTAGGACTGCTGACAACTAAGGAAAGCAGGATACTTGAGCAGTCTGGACAGATATATATACAGGAGATTGGAAGTGGCTAGACATAGGGCCTGACAAATATATTGGGGTTTATTAACTTCAGTACTGAACTGAATGGAGCACCCAAAACCTCCCTGACTTGACCTACAACAAAGTGGAGCACCCGCCCTGATAAGGGCAACCCCACTGCTTACACTTGGCAAGGTTCAAAGTCAGAGAGGAACATGGAACTGGGGACTACAGAAGGTCAGGAGTCAGAAAGCTAAACACTAAGCACACCTAGCCCATCAGCTAAACGACTCTAATAAAGTTACTGACTGGCTGGGCTGTCAATCATCCCAGCCAGCCCTTCAGCTAAACAGCAGCAGGAACAGATTTAACCCTCAACGTGCAGGATTGAATGAAACATGTATATGCCAGCAGGTGCATCATGTGATCCAAATCTGATGTTATGACGTCATTACGGAATTGAAACCAAGACTTGGAAGCAACCAGCAGCACCAGTACCATGGCATTTATACAGGAAAGCACTAATTGGTTAAAAAGAAATTAAATAATAGTAGAACATCATGTTTTTATTAAATCCATAAATACAGCCTCCTTCGCAGTGGTGCCCTAGACAGCCACTTACAGCATTCTGCCAATTCCTGGTACCAACCTTGCATCCAGCTTTCCCAGAAAAAAAATCACATGTCAGATATAATTTAGTAATTTCTACCACTGCAAGTCAGGTTATTGCATCTAATTGGGGCTGTCAGAAATTCATAAGCTTACTGCCAAAATAACCACATTCACATGAATAGAGCTGATGCTCAGTCACAGAAATGTCTACAACATATCTGTTGCATGTGAATATATCCTTAGGTCTCGTTCAGACAAGCACGTTTTTTGCGCACAAATAGCTGCAAACGCGTGCGGAAAAATCGCGTGAACGGACAATGTTTCATGCGCAGAAGACCGGAGCTTCATGCCCATGAAAATTGCCCATTCACTGGAACAGCTGTGCTTTAAAAGTGCAGCTGCCCTTGGAGGAAAAAGAGAAGAAGCCCCGCAAGGCTTTGGGATTTCCCCATAGCAGGGAGAGAGCGGGGAGCTATGGGGAATTAACCCATAGCAGGGGGAGACAGAGTAGGGCTATGGGTTAATCCCACATAGAACCGCTTACTCTCCCTGCTATGGGGGATTATTCCATAGTCCTTCACTCTCACCCTGCTTTGGGTTAATCACCCATAGCTCCACTCTCTCTCCCTGCTATGGGGGATTAATCCATAGTTTGTTCTCTCTCTCCCTGCTCTGGGGATCCTCGAGGGGTATCCCCATAACGCAGTGAGAGGGGGTGGGGCTAGAGAGAGGGGGAAGGACTATATGGCTTGTCACAGAGATTCCCCATAGCAAATATAGATAGGGTGGGGCTAAAGGGGCATTGCTAGAGGGCAGATCCACCTCCTCCTCCCACATTCTCAGGGAAGCCCTGCAAACCTTGTCCCCCTCTCTCTCCCCGCTATAGTGAAATCCCTTGGGGAGGGAGGTGGAGGGAGTCATCTACTGCCCCCCACTGCTGGGGAATTGCCTAGCAGTGGGGCTGGAGGAATATCCTGCTGTCTACAGCAGGGCATTTAAAACACTCTGCCAAGAAGCACATTTTAAATGTCCTGCTGTAAATTCCTGTTAGTCCCCGCGGGGATTAAGGGAACCCTCGGGGAGTCCCCTCATCCCCGCGGGGACTAACAAGAGTTTACAGTGGGACATTTAAAATGTGTTTCTGGGCAGCACTTTTTAAATGCCCTGCTGTAAGCAGTGGGGTATTCCCTTGGTCGGCAGAAATCTTCTTTTCCTGCACAGGAGTTTCCCTAGACTCCTGCTCCCATCGGAGTCAATAAAAACTCCTGCATAGCGCAGCAAACATAGGTCAGGTTCTATCTTTTGTGCGCACCATGGAGCAACATGCAATCTGCAATCGCATGTCATATCTTTGTTAGGAACGTGCCTCTATAGGAACCTATTTGAAAAAACACTCAGATGATCAGAGCCTTTAACAACTTGACACAGGAGGGCAATTTAATAATTTGTAAATAGTGGAAGATTTTTTTTTTTGTTCTCAAAAGTTTTTTATTAGAGATGAGCGAGCGTACTCGTCCGAGCTTGATGCTCATTCGAGTATTAGGGTGTTCGAGATGCTCGTTACTCGTAACGAGTACCACGCGATGTTCGAGTTACTTTCACTTTCATCTCTGAGACATTTGCGCGCTTTTCTGGCCAATAGAAAGACATGGAAGGCATTACAACTTCCTCCTGTGATGTTCCAGCCCTATACCACCCCCCTGCAGTGAGTGGCTGGGGAGATCAGGTGTCACCCGAGTATTAAAATCGCCACAGATGCATTCTGACATAGATCAGGGAAAGTGCTGCTGATGCTGGAGCTGCTATAGGGAGAGTGTTAGGAGTTATTTTAGGCTTGAAGAACCCCAACGGTCCTTCTTAGGGCCACATCTGACCGTGTGCAGTACTGTTGAGTCTGCTTTTAGCAGTGTTGCACAAATTTTTTTTTTTGTATATCGGGCGTGCAGACCATTGCGTCCTCAGTCTGCAGTCATTTTACTCAGTATAGGGGCAGTGCTGGTGAGGCAGGGACAGTGGGAAAGGTGAAAGAGATATACTATCTATATAGGCAGTGGGCTTTTTAAAAAAAATTGGGGAAAAATACTATATTTGGGCTGCCTGTGACCGTCTTCAGTGTACAGCGTGTCTGCTGGGGGTAGTAGTCCTAATTAATACGCAGCTAAGCGTTACAGCAGACTTGCGCAAAATTGTTTCCTGGCTCTGCTGTCTCCGTTACATCACCGCCGTGATAACACCAGAGGGAAACACTATACATAATATACGCTGCATACAGTATCTGACTGGTGTTTCAGCTCACCATTTAAAAAAAGGGAAGCCAAATACTTAAAGCGTACCACTGCCCTTGGGCGACTTGACTGCTTCTGCGCTGTGAATTCCACTAGCTCAGTCATATGCACCTACGTCTCACTACAGGTGTGCGCAAAATTGTTTCCTGGCTCTGCTGTGCGTTCCGTAAGGGAAGTCAGCCTCCAACCACAGGCCAATAAGCGGCACATTTAATTACAGCGTTCTGTTTCTGCCCTACTCGTAATACACCATGCTTAGGGGTAGGGGTAGGCCTAGAGGACATGGACGCGGGCGAGGATACGGAGGCCCAAGTCAGGGTGTGGGCACAGGCCGAGCTCCTGATCCAGGTGTATCGCAGCCGACTGCTGCGGGATTAGGAGAGAGGCACGTTTCTGGCGTCCCCACATTCATCTCACAATTAATGGGTCCACGCGGTAGACCTTTATTAGAAAATGAGCAGTGTGAGCAGGTCCTGTCGTGGATGGCAGAAAGTGCATCCAGCAATCTATCGACCACCCAGAGTTCTACGCCGTCCACTGCTGCAACTCTGAATCCTCTGGCTGCTGCTCCTCCTTCCTCCCAGCCTCCTCACTCCACTACAATGACACATTCTGAGGAGCAGGCAGACTCCCAGGAACTGTTCTCGGGCCCCTGCCCAGAATGGGCAGCAATGGTTCCTCTCCCACCGGAGGAGTTTGTCGTGACCGATGCCCAACCTTTGGAAAGTTCCCGGGGTCCGGGGGATGAGGCTGGGGACTTCCGGCAACTGTCTCAAGAGCTTTCAGTGGGTGAGGAGGACGATGACGATGAGACACAGTTGTCTATCACTCAGGTAGTAGTAATTGCAGTAAGTCCGAGGGAGGAGCGCACAGAGGATTTGGAGGAAGAGCAGCTGGACGATGAGGTGCATGACCCCACCTGGTTTGCTAAGCCTACTGAGGACAGGTCTTCAGAGGGGGAGGCAAGTGCAGCAGCAGGGCAGGTTGGAAGAGGCAGTGCGGTGGCCAGGGGTAGAGGCAGGGCCAGACCGAATAATCCACCAACTGTTTCCCAAAGCACCCCCTCGCGCCATGCCACCCTGCAGAGGCCGAGGTGCTCAAAGGTCTGGCAGTTTCTCACTGAGAGTGCAGACGACCGACGAACTGTGGTGTGCAAGGTTTGTCGCGCCAAGATCAGCCGGGGAGCCACCACCACCAGCATGCGCAGGCATATGATGGCCAAGCATCCCACAAGGTGGGACGAAGGCCGTTCACCGCCTCCGGTTTGCACCACTGCCTCTCCCCCTGTGCCCCAACCTGCCACTGAGATCCAACCCCCCTCTCAGGACACAGGCACGACCGTCCGTCTCCCGGCCTGCACCCACACCCTCACCTCCGCTGTCCTCGGCCCCATCCAGCAATGTCTCTCAGCGCAGCGTCCAGCCACCGCTAGCGCAACTGTTTGAGCGCAAGCGCAAGTACGCCGCCACGCACCAGCACGCTCAAGCGTCAAACGTGCACATAGCCAAATTGATCAGCCTGGAGATGCTGCCGTATAGGCTTGTGGAAACTGAGGCTTTCAAAAACATGATGGCGGCGGCGGCCCCGCGCTACTCGGTTCCCAGTCGCCACTACTTTTCCCGATGTGCCGTCCCAGCCCTGCACGACCACGTCTCCCGCAACATTGTATGCGCCGTCACTAACGTGGTTAATGCCAAGGTCCACTTAACAACGGACACGTGGACAAGCACAGGCAGGCAGGGCCACTATATCTCCCTGACGGCACATTGGGTGAATTTAGTGGAGGCTGGGACCGAGTCAGAGCCTGGGACCGCTCACGTCCTACCCACCCCCAGAATTGCGGGCCCCAGCTCGGTGGTGGTATCTGCGGCGGTGTATGCTTCCTCCACTAAACCACCCTCCTCCTCCTACGCAACCTCTGTCTCGCAATCAAGATGTGTCAGCAGCAGCACGTCGCCACCAGTCAGTGTCGCGCGGGGTGGCAGCACATGGTGGACAAGTGCCAGCAGGCCGTGCTGAAACTACTCAGCTTAGGAGAGAAGAGGCACACGGCCCACGAACTGCTGCAGGGTCTGACAGAGCAGACCGACCGCTGGCTTGCGCCGCTGAGCCTCCAACCGGGCATGGTCGTGTGTGACAACGGCCGTAACCTGGTGGCGGCTCTGCAGCTCGGCAGCCTCACGCACGTGCCATGCCTGGCCCACGTCTTTAATTTGGTGGTTCAGCGGTTTCTGAAAAGCTACCCACGCTTGTCAGACCTGCTCGGAAAGGTGCGCTGGCTCTGCGCACATTTCCGCAAGTCCAACACGGACGCTGCCACCCTGCGGACCATGCAACATCGGTTTAATCTGCCAGTGCACCGACTGCTGTGCGACGTGCTCACACGGTGGAACTCTACGCTCCACATGTTGGCCAGGCTCTATGAGCAGCGTAGAGATATAGTGGAATACCAACTCCAACATGGGCGGCGTAGTGGGAGTCAGCCTCCTCAATTCTTTACAGAAGAGTGGGCCTGGCTGGCAGACATCTGCCAGGTCCTTGGAAACTTTGAGGAGTCTACCCAGATGGTGAGCGGCGATGCTGCAATCATTAGCATCACCATTCCTCTGCTATGCCTCTTGAGAAGTTCCCTGCAAAGCATAAAGGCAGACGCTTTGCGCTCGGAAACGGAGGCGGGGGAAGACAGTATGTCGCTGGATAGTCAGAGCACCCTCATGTCTATATCTCAGCGCGTTGAGGAGGAGGAGGAGGAGGAGGGGGAGGAGCATGAGGAGGAGGGGGAAGAGACAGCTTGGCCCACTGCTGAGGGTACCCATGCTGTTTGCCTGTCATCCTTTCAGCGTGTATGGCCTGAGGAGGAGGAGGATGATCCTGAAAGTGATCTTCCTAGTGAGGACAGCCATGTGTTGCGTACAGGTACCCTGGCACACATGGCTGACTTCATGTTAGGATGCCTTTCTCGTGACCCTCGCGTTACACGCATTCTGGCCACTACGGATTACTGGGTGTACACACTGCTCGACCCACGGTATAAGGAGAACCTTTCCACTCTCATACCCGAAGAGGAAAGGGGTTCGAGAGTGATGCTATACCATAGGACCCTGGCGGACAAACTGATGGTAAAATTCCCATCCGACAGCGCTAGTGGCAGAAGGCGCAGTTCCGAGGGCCAGGTAGCAGGGGAGGCGCGGAGATCAGGCAGCATGTACAGCGCAGGCAGGGGAACACTCTCCAAGGCCTTTGACAGCTTTATGGCTCCCCAGCAAGACTGTGTCACCGCTCCTTAGTCAAGGCTGAGTCGGCGGGATCACTGTAAAAGGATGGTGAGGGAGTACGTAGCCGATCGCACGACCGTCCTCCGTGAAGCCTCTGCCCCCTACAACTACTGGGTGTCGAAGCTGGACACGTGGCCTGAACTCGCGCTGTATGCCCTGGAGGTGCTTGCTTGTCCTGCGGCTAGCGTCTTGTCAGAGAGGGTGTTTAGTGCGGCTGGGGGAATCATCACGGATAAGCGTACCGGCCTGTCAACCGACAGTGCCGACAGGCTTACACTTATAAAGATGAACAAAGCCTGGATTTCCACAGACTTCTCTTCTCCACCAACGGACAGCAGCGATACCTAAACAATATGTAGGCTGCACCCACGGATGGAAGCATCGTTCTCTATCACCATCAAGAACGGGGAGCTTTTAGCTTCATCAATCTGTGTATTATATTCCTCCTCCCCCTCCTGCTCCTCCTCCTGAAACCTCATGTAATCACGCCGAACGGGCAATTTTTCTTAGGCCCACAAGGCTCAGTCATATTACTTTTGTAAACAATGTTTATATGTTTCAATTCTCATTAAAACGTTGAAACTTGCACCTGAACCAATTTTTATTTTAACTGGGCTGCCTACAGGCCTAGTTACAAATTAAGCCACATTAACCAAAGCGATTAATGGGTTTCACCTGCTCTCTTGGTTGGGCATGGACAATTTTTCTGAGGTACATTAGTACTGTTGGTACACCAATTTTTTTGGGCCCTCGCCTACAGTGTAATCCTAGTAATTTTTAGCCCACCTGCATTAAACCTGACGTTACCTCAGCTGTGCTGGGCACTGCAATGGGATATATTTATGTACCGCGTGTGGCTTTCTGGGACCCACCCATGCTGTCGGTCCACACGGAGTTGTAACTGCATGTGTCCACTTCTAAAGAACCCCAGTCTGACTGGGGCATGCAGTGTGGGCCGAAGCCCACCTGCATTAAACCTGACGGCACCTCAGCTGTGCTGGGCACTGCAATGGGATATATTTATGTACCGCCGGTGGCTTTCTGGGACCCACCCATGCTGTCGGTCCACACGGAGTTGTAACTGCATGTTTCCACTTCTAAAGAACCCCAGTCTGACTGGGGCATGCAGTGTGGGCCGAAGCCCATCTGCATTAAACCTGACGGTACCTCAGCTGTGCTGGGCACTGCAATGGGATATATTTATGTACCGCCGGTGGCTTCCTGGGACCCACCCATGCTGTCGGTCCACACGGAGTTGTAACTGCATGTGTCCACTTCTAAAGAACCCCAGTCTGACTGGGGCATGCAGTGTGGGCCGAAGCCCACCTGCATTAAACCTGACGTTACCTCAGCTGTGCTGGGCACTGCAATGGGATATATTTATGTACCGCCGGTGGGTTCCAGGGAGCCACCCATGCTGTCGGTCCACACGGAGTTGTAACTGCATGTGTCCACTTCTAAAGAACCCCAGTCTGACTGGGGCATGCAGTGTGGGCCGAAGCCCACCTGCATTAAACCTGACGTTACCTCAGCTGTGCTGGGCACTGCAATGGGATATATTTATGTACCGCCGGTGGGTTCCTGGGACCCACCCATGCTGTTGGTCCACACGGAGTTGTAACTGCATGTGTCCACTTCTAAAGAACCCCAGTCTGACTGGGGCATGCAGTTTGGGCCGAAGCCCACCTGCATTAAACCTGACGTTACCTCAGCTGTGCTGGGCACTGCAATGGGATTTATTTATGTACAGCCGGTGGGTTCCAGGGAGCCACCCATGCTGTGGGTGCACACGGAATTCCCATTGCGGAGTTGTACCTGCCTGTGACTATAAAAAAACCCGGTCTAACTGGGACATGCAGACACCTTGACAGAATGAATAGTGTGTGGCACATGGGTTCCCCATTGCTATGCCCACGTGTGCAGCTCCTTATGGAGGTGACACAGGATTGGATTTCTCATTGCTTCTGTACAGCATTATGGGCTATCGCCCCGCCCCTTTTACAGAGGGTTGCTGCCTAGCCGTGCCAACCCTCTGCAGTGTGTGCCTGCGGTTCCTCCTCATGGCAGACGCACTTATAAATAGACATGAGGGTGGTGTGGCTATGAGGCCAGCGTGTGGCATGAGGGCAGCTGAAGGCTGCGCAGGGACACTTTGGTGTGCGCTGTGGACACTGGGTCGTGCGAGGGGGTTGGGCAGCATGTAACCCAGGAGAAGTGGCAGCGGAGTGTCATGCAGGCAGTGATTGTGCTTTGTTGGAGGTAGTGTGGTGCTTAGCTAAGGTATGCCTTGCTAATGAGGGTTTTTCAGAAGTAAAAATTGTTGGGAGGGGGGGCACTCTTGCCGCTATTGTGGCTTAATAGTGGGACCTGGGAACTTGAGATGCAGCCCAACATGTAGCCCCTCGCCTGCCCGATCCGTTGCTGTGTCGTTCCCATCACTTTCTTGAATTGCCCAGATTTTCACAAATGAAAACCTTAGCGAGCATCGGCGATATACAAAAATGCTCGGGTTACCCATTGACTTTAATGGGGTTCGTTACTCAAAACGAACCCTCGAGCATCGCGGGAAGTTCGACTGGAGTAACGAGCACCCGAGCATTTTGGTGCTCGCTCATCTCTATTTTTTATTCTTCTCTCTAGTCTTATTTTAAAAGGAATGAAACACTCAGATTTTATTTACTAATTAAAACCAGATAGAGAAACATTTTACATTTTTCTAATCTGTTTGCATTTTCTGATTGTAGATTTTTTAATTCTATCGTCTGTACATGGCAATGGGGGAGGGGGCGGCCATCTCACCTGAGCTGTATTTAAAGGGATTATTTGGAGCTGATGATCCGTTATCAATAGTTGATCAGCAGCGTTCTGGCCCTGCATATCCCCACTGATCAGCTGATTGCCAGGACTGCTGTTAGTGTACACAGTGCTGGAAGTAGATAGCGCTCTTCGTATTGCAGTGGCTCGGTTTAGTACTGCAGGCACAGCTCCCGCTGAATTCAATGGTAGCTGTATCTGTAGTACTAAACTGGACTGCAGCACTTTTGACAGCACTTACTGCTTCCAGCACTGTCGGCACAGCAATCAGTTGATCAGTGGGGATCCCAAGCAATGGACCTCCACCGATCATCTATTGATCACCTATTCTAAAGACAGGTCATCCATAGTGAAACTCCCAGACAGCCCCTTTAACAGCATTTAGAGATGTTTTACAACAGAAATCATGGACCATTCACACAATCAACAGAAGGGGACACATTGACTTCTATGGAAAATTGTTTTGGGCATGTTCTATGGCCTGTACAGGGAGCAGGAGGAGGTAAGCTATGACCATCACCTATTGTTAAAGTGGATCTTGTGTTATCAATATATAGGTGTTACCTTTAATTATAATCCAACCTGTGATGACTTCTGGAAAGTTTTCATTACAGAACAGGATATGTCAGAGACTAATATTAGTCTTAGTGGTCACAATGAGAACTGCAGGATTTTTGAATATTTTTATTGTATGGATCATGACATCCAAAACGTAAAAAAAAAGAAATAAAAAACTCTTTAAAAATATTTTTTTTTACAAAAAACCTGACTATATAACAGGTTATTTTCTGGAGACACATTCCCTTTAAGGGGTCTTCCGTCTTCCCATCATTTAGTGAGATGGTCTACTGCTGCGCTCTGTGTTACAAAAGGCTTGCAATGGGGAAGAACGGTAACAATGAGGAGCGCACTGCAGCAAATTCCAGTCTTGCTGGCTGCACCCATATTCACTTTAAGGAATACTTTGTGTGTGTGCTGAATGTTTTACGGTTTGTGATCTATTTATGTGGATGGTTGCATGATAAGGTGATGCCATAATCCCTATTTGTCCCACAGTAGCTATTATTTTGCACAGATCATTTGTTCACTTGTCAAACTAAATTGAACGCTGAACAGACTGAAACAAATTCCATAACTCCTTGGCCTAGGGATCTCAGTTAATGTGAATGAGAAAAATTTCGATACACGGTATACACCGCAGTAACTGCCATATTGTTCTATAATATTACAAGGGAGACTTGCTTCCCAGGGGCTGCGCTGCTAACCACAAGCAATTGAAAAGCATGGGTAGCCATTTTAATTCCCTGAGACGCGCTGCTTGCTGCCGGTTTTATTGTATATTCTCACTTCTTAGAGGAAAGTCTCAACTTACATACGAAGTGCAGAGGATGTATAGTACTTAAAGGTCTAGTATATCCACATGGAGGATGGCAGTATACTATATGGCATTATGTAAGCCATGTTATGCCCATGCCCTTCAAATATAAAGTTTGCAGAAGTTATTGGTCTATTATCAAGTTACATAGTTAATTCTGGGATATCATTATTTCCTATCTGGTTTCCAGAGCTTATACAGTATGTCCCATTGAGTATCACTAAGGCTTATGAAGAGTTTGGTACCACTGGCATAACTATAGGGGATGCAGGGGATGCGGTTGCACCCGGGCCCAGGAGCCTTAGGTGGCCCATAAGGCCTCTTTTCTCCATATAGGTAGCCCAGTACTATGAATACAGCATTATAGTTGGGGCCCTGTTACAGGTTTTGCATTGGGGCCCAGAAGCTTCAAGTTACGCCTCTGCGTTAAGGTTTAGGGCTCAGTCACACGGGTGTTTTTTCGCGCGATTTGTGGATCGCATAACGGATGTGCATCCGCAAATCGCGTGACCGAGGCCAACGATTCGCTGAAAAGTCTGCACCTAGCAGCGTTTTCAGCGAAAGGGCCGAGCGCTGCCCGCTATCCTCTGCCCCAGCTGTTGCAGAGGAGAATGATGTTCACCCATTGAATTCAATGGAGCCGGCAATACAGGCGGCTCCATTGAAAGCAATGGGCTGCCGGCAAGCGCTGGATGAATTTTCGGGGAAGGGCTTAAAATATAAGCCCTTCCCTGAAAAGCATCCTGAAAATGTGTAAAAATAAAAAATATATATATACTCACCTTTTTGCTGCAGCCGGAGTTCAGCCACGTCCGGCCGACAGTTCTCCTGAACTGCTCTGTGTAGTATTCAGCAGGCGGGAATTTAAAATCCCCACCTGCTGAATGGGCTGCCTCTGATTGGTCACAGTCCTCACCAATCAGAGGCAGCTCTCACTCACCCATTCATGAATTCATGAATGGGTGAGTGAGTGCTACCTCTGATTGGCTGAGCACTGGGACCAATCAGAGGCAGCGCTCAGCTGTCATTCAATAGCTGAGAGCTGCCTCTGATTTCACAGCGCTCAGCCAATCAGAGGCAGCACTCACTCACCCATTCATGAGCCTTTAGCTATGCCCCTGTTTGGTACCCTAGCTGTGAGAAGGAGGAAGGAGAGTGAAAAGCCAATGTACAGAAAAGTAGTCCGCCTCCGATCCACACTCTTTGGAGAAGGCCATAGCCCTTTCCTTTTACGTCGGCAGTATAAAAAACGAAAGCTGCGTTATGATTGGTTGCAATGGGCAAAAAGATCGATTTTCTTTTAGACAGCTTTCATAAATCTGCCCCATGATGGTCTACCTGCAAGAGTGAATAGTTATTGTAGAAGGCCTCCAAGCAGATCAATTAAGGAAATGTAAGGGGCTTTTGTCGAGAAGTACTCAGGTACAAAACCACCTGCTAGACGTTGTGTTCAGAGCTTGGTTTATAAATGGCGCCAAACCGGGTCTGTCGCAAACATGAAGAAACTGTCTGTCAGTCCAGACATCCAAAGTCATCCGTGACATTTAGCAGCGTATTGCAAATAGCCCTAGAAAATTATCTTATAGGCCGTCCCACCAAGTTGGTGTATCATGAACGATGTGTCGGCGAGTGCTGAAATCTCTGAACCTGAAACAGTATTGAATAACGTGTGCAGGAACGGAAAGAGTCAACAAAGCTAAATGCATAGATTACTGTACGTGGTTGCTGACTGATTGCTAGAGGACTTTTAGACCCATCGCTGTACTTTATGACAGATGAAGTTTGGTTTCGTTCATCAGTAGGGATGAGCGAGTATACTCGCTAAGGCACTACTCGTCCGTGTAATGTGCTTTAGACGAGTATCTCCCTGCTCGTCCCTGAAGATTCGGGGACCGCCCGGGGTGCGACGGGGGAGAGTGGGGAGGAACGGAGGGGAGATCTCTCTCTCCCTCTCTCCCCTGCTCCCCGCCGCAACTCACCTGTCAGCTGCGGCGGCTCCCGAATCTTCAGGGACGAGTGGGGAGATACTCCGCTAAAGCACATTACTCGAGCGAGTAGTGCTTTAGCGAGTATACTCGCTCATCAAGTGGTGTTTGGCGCACAGTGTCCGGAACACGTTTGGTGGGTCTAATTTTCTTTGACTCAACTGTGAATACCGCATTTATCTGGAAATGTTTGAACAGTTTTATGACCGATTAACACCGAAAGAAAGAATGCGCTGCTTTTTCCCAACAAGATGGGGCAACTTGGCACACCTCCCATGACCCACTGGCACACATGGATTCCTAAACTGTTTATAGAAGAGCGAACTGTGAGACAAGGGTTATGGCCACCACATTCCCTGGATTTGTTCACAGGCGATTTTTATCTTTAGGGTAATTTAAAGGGGTTGTCCGGCCACACAGGGTAAAAATTTTTATAATGCTGCTGCTTTCCTTTCAGTAAGGATAGTAACAGACAGCATACAGGGGCTCAAACCGGCAGGCAGATCAGCTGCAATGTCAGTTTCTTACCTTAGATTCTGATCTTCACTGCAGCTTTCAAAGATGGCGCCTCTGTGCTGCCTTCCCACAGTCTCTCCCCGCCCAGGCCCCGCCCCCTGCTGCATACTATAATCAGAGGGGTTGTGGCCAGGGGAGACTGTCATGGTTCACGATAAAATCCTACCATGAGTGTAAACAGACACCACGAACACACACACACATCACTCCACCCCCCCCCTGCACACAATTCATCCATCCATCCATCCATCTCTCCCTCTCCACCCCCCCCCTTCCCCCGGGACTTCTGACAGCCGGGTCTCCAGACACCACGAACATACACATCACTGCACCCCCCCCCCTGCACACATCCATCCATCCATCCATCTCTCCCTCTCCACCCCCCCTTCCCCCGGGACTTCTGACAGACGGGTCTCCAGACACCACGAACACACACACACATCACTGCACCCCCCCCCCCCCCCCCCTGCACACATCCATCTCTCCCTCTCCACACATCCCCCCCCCCTTCCCCCGGGACTTCTGACAGCCGGTCTCCAGACACCACGAACACACACACACATCACTGCACCGCCCCCCCCCCCTGCACACATCCATCCATCTCTCCCTCTCCACACCCCCCCCCCTTCCCCCGGGACTTCTGACAGCCGGTCTCCAGACACCACGAACACACACACACATCACTGCACCCCCCCCCTGCACACATCCATCCATCCATCTCTCCCTCTCCACACACCCCCCCCCCGCGCGAGAGCCCGCCCCTCCACTCATTCTTACCTTGGAGATGAAGAGCCAGCAGCCACGCCTCCCCTGAGCTTCCCAGCGGCTGAAGTTCTTCTGCACATGCGCAGAGCTGTGCTGGAGAAGCTTGTCCCCGTCGTTCCGACAAGCAGAGGAGAAGAGACTTGTCGGAACCCATGGCAACCGAGGAGCAACACAGGGGGGGGGGGCAGCACAAGAGGTAAGTGAATAACTTCTGTTTGCCTAATTTACAATGCACAATGTATATTACAAAGTGCATTGTAATGGGCAAACAGAAGTAATGAGACCTAATGTTTATGGCCGGACAACCCCTTTAAAGCAGAAAGTGTATGCCGATAATTCGCACACCCTGGATGAACTAAAGGAAGACATCATAAACACTATCTTCAGCATTGCTGTTGAAGAGCTTCAGTCAGTATCAGCCTACATGCTGTAACATGCCCACAGGTGAATAGAAGTAAATTGGGACCACTTCCAGCATCTGTTGTAACATGAGGATAAAACAATAAAGCTTTGGAAAAAACAATCCTTGTTTTTCCTATTGCAGGGCTGAATATTGACCTAGATGAAGAAAAGTCTAGCTAAAGCAACGTAGTACCCCCAGTGCAGGATGAGCACAATGTTGCTAAAGTCTTTACCCATTTGCCATTGACAATTCCACTGTTTAAATTGAAGTAGATTTTACTTGCTAAGCTCTTCGCATGCGGTGCTGATCACCTTTTTGACACATCAGTCAGAGACCATATTGTGCTTGCGCAGTACAGTCTGTAGGTCCTTGGCTCTCCTACTGTGCATGCTTGGCTATGCCGTGTCAGTCCTCTGTAGCCACAGCCTTGCTTTTCAGAATGCAAGTAAGTAGGGCTAATTGGAATTGCAGGGAAATCTTAGTTATAAATCATGCAGAATAGTGAGTGCAGCTCTGGAGTACAGTACCAGCTAAAACTCAAAATCAGTACACGATAAGTAATGTATGTACACAGTGACTCCACAAGCATTATAATGAATGCTGCCCTAGAGTATATGATACAGAATGTACCTCAGGCTCAATATAGGATAAGTAATGTATGTACACAGTGAATCCACCAGCAGAATAGTGAGTGCAGCTCTGGAGTATAATACAGAATGTACCTCAGGCTCAATATAGGATAAGTAATGTATGTACACAGTGAATCCACCAGCAGAATAGTGAGTGCAGCTCTGGAGTATAATACAGAATGTCACTCAGGATCCGTATAGGATAAGTAATGTATGTACACAGTGACTTCACCAGCAGAATAGTGAGTGCACCTCTGAAGTATAATACAGAATGTAACTCAGGATCAGTACAGGATAAGTAATGTATGTACACCATGACTCCTCCAGCAGAATACTGAGTGCAGCTCTGCAGTATAATACAGGATGTAACTCAGGGTCAGTACAGGATAAGTAATGTAAGTACACAGTGACTCCACCAGCAGAACAGTGAGTGCAGCTCTGGAGTATAATACAGGATGTAACTCAGGATCAGTACAGGATAAGTAATGTATGTACACAGTGACTCCACCAGCAGAATTGTGAGTGCAGCTCTGCAGTATAATACAGGATGTAACTCAGGGTCAGTACAGGATAAGTAATGTAAGTACACAGTGACTCCACCAGCAGAACAGTGAGTGCAGCTCTGGACTATAATACAGGATGTAACTCAGGATCAGTACAGGATAAGTAATGTATGTACCCAGTGACTCCTCCAGCAGAATAGTGAGTGCAGCTCTGGAGTATAATATAGAATGTAACTCAGGATCAGTACAGGATAAGTAATGTATGCACACAGTGACTCCACCAGCACAATAGTGAGTGCAGCTCTGGAGTATAATACAAGATGTAACTCAGGATCAGTACAGGATAAGTAATATATGTACACTGAGACTCCACCAGCAGAATAGTGAGTGCAGCTCTGGAGTATAATACAGGATGTAACTCCGGATCAGTACAGGATAAGTGATGTATGTACATAGTGACTCCACCAGTGGAATAGTGAGTGCAGCTCTGGAGTATAATACAGGAAGTGACTTAGGATCAGTACAGGATAAGTAATGTATGTACACAGTGACTCCACCAGCAGAATAGTGAGTGCAGCTCTGGAGTATAATACAGGATGTAACTCAGGATCAGTACAGGATAAGTAATGTATGTACACAGTGACTCCACCAGCAGAATTGTGAGTGCAGCTCCGGAATATAATACAGGGCATAACTCAAGATCAGTACAGGATAAGTAATGTGTGTACAGTGACTCCACCAGCAGAATTGTGAGTGCAGCTCTGGAGTATAGTACAGGATGTAACTCAGGATCAGTACAGGATAAGTAATGTATGTACACAGTGACTCAACCAGCAGAATAGTGAGTGCAGCTCTGGGGTATAATACAGGATGTAACTCGGGATCAGTACGGGATAAGTAATGTATGTACAGTGACTCCACCAGCAGAATAGTGAGTGCAGCTCCGGAATATAATATAGGATGCAACTCAGAATCAGTACAGGATAAGTAAGAAAATATATTAGAAAAGGACCACATATTTATGCAGATACATGCTTCACATTTACATCCTTGTTTTAGTTGCAAATTTCTTTAACAATGGGGGCTCAGTATAGAATAATAAAGGCTTCGGATTTCTCTTATTTATTTATGGTTCCTAAAATGGATGCTTAAATTAGAAAACATTAGCGCCGCCATTTATTGTCGCCCCACTTTCATTATCTTTAGAAATTAGCCGGCATTGAGTAAATACAGTACTTTATTGCACCGTATAAAAATGTTCTACTGACCTATTAACTAGACCAGTATATTATAAAGTTATTGACAAGAGCAGTAAAATTTACTAACGGCCATTAAGCCCGCTTAGCATACTTGACATGCACTTTTTTTTTTGTAGGCCATAAGGAAGCTATGGAATTTTTTTTTATCCTTTTAAGTATACTGATCAACGATATTAAATTGTATCCATGATTATAATATATTGTCTAAGTTTATGGGTCATAAAATAAAACCGAGCTTAGTAAAAAATGTATTAAAGGGAAGGAAAAATTCACGCCGGTTTTAATAGCAGAGCGCAAGGAGGATGCCACATACTGTTTAACATATAAAGAATAGATCACTGACAGAACGCGGCATATCCTCTCTCGTCTTTTCTTGTATCACACAAGCCTGGAATGTAACTGATCCTGACATTCCGACTTCCTTGCTCGGCTTTGAAATATTATAAACTCACAAAAGCTCCTGTATAGTTCAGAACAAACACGGAGGATGTGTTTAGTTGTTTGTTTTAGTTTTTTTTTCCTCCCCAGTAAATATAAAATATGTATTATACACAGCCACCTACTGTGAACAGAGGGTAAGTCCAACATCTTTTGTCTCTTGGGTACTCTGTTTGACTTCCATTAGGGATGTATTATAGACCTATGGGTTTTTATCAATTCAGAAAGTCCACTTTGAACCCTGATTTCAAAGCCTACAGGGGGTGTGAGAAATGGAGCAAGGTTTTTCTCTTCTGTTTGATGGAACCTGTTGAATTGAAAGTATAACACGTCTTCCTTTTAAGTCGGAAGTGTGGACAAAAGCAGACATGTTTTGTGTGTAATGTAAATAGGTTTCAGCCACTTCTTTGGTTTCTTGCTATGGATAACTTAAAGATAGGAGATGGTTCGTCCATTGTAATACAGTCCAAATTTGGGGATCTTTCTACCGTGAAGAAGACTTTTTGGGAGGACGGTTACAAGCACCTGTTGTTACAGTTGATATTAGCTGTGATTGACAATGTCAAGATGGACCATTTGGAAGTCCAACAAGCAAGGTGTTGCAGCCGTTCTGAGGCCTGCACCGGGCTTGCAGGCCAGACCAGGCTTTGGATTTGCCCTTGCTTCTCCTGGAGCTGAGGGGCGTGATAGTTGCAGGAGTAACGTCAGTCAGCACCTGGTGCTGAGTAGCTTAGCTCCTACTTAAACAGTGCCAGCATGATCTCCTGTGCTGGTCAATCCTTCAGTTACCTTTGGACAGCGATGGAGAAACACACCTTGGCTAAAGCTCCTAGCTAAGTTCTGTTATGCTTTGTTTGATTTCCTGTTTTGCCTTTCAGTTGTGCTAGGGCTCCCTTACAGGGACTTGTCAGTGGCCTAGGCATGCATGCGGGCTCGCACTTGTCAGAGCGATCGGTCCGCCGAGTAGGCAGGGACCCTCCCGGGTTAGGGGACTATAGGGAGAGTATTCCCCTTAGTTTTATGTTTCCTTTTGCACAGTTGTGCCTTTTGTTTGTGTTATTGAGGTTGCACATCCTGAGGACGCAACACAAGGCATGGACTTAGAGGAAATACTCGGCTACTTTGACTTGTCCCATTGTAGTGGATCGGCCCCCTCCGGTCCACTTGGCACTGTCCCTTTCAAGAAAAAGTTTGAGACTGAATTATCATGTGTGTAATCTTCAGACTTGTTTTATTTTCAACTCAGCATAGGTTCAAGCTTGAGTCTCAACAGGAGTCTCCGCAGAAAAACCTATCCTAAGGCAAAGAGATCTTTCCAGTATTGAACGAGGGTATGTTTGTAAAGCATGCTTGTTCTAGTGCTAAACTAACGGAGGGAAATAAATTTAGAGGGGTATTCCGGACTTTGAAAATTGCTTCAAGTTTTCACCCATCAACTGAACAGATGAAAACTGATACAGTAGATCAGTAGGGATCTGACTGCTGGAACACCCTTCGATCCCACCCCCCCTCCTCTTGACTGTGGAGTTGCTTTTGCCACCCACAATGAGGAGGTTTCATCACCAACACAGAAAGGGGTTCTTTACTGTAAGAGCAGTTAGACTGTGGAACTCTCTACCGGAGGAAGTGGTGATGGCAAAATCCATAGAGGAGTTTAAAAGGGGACTTGATGTCTTTCTGAAGAAGGATA